>NC_072732.1:99214843-99302661 GCF_026930045.1 Uloborus diversus
CCTCCGTCATTTACTGTTATAAACATGTTAATTCTTTTATTTTTCTTTTACGTTCCTAGATTTCGAATTATTTTTATTGTTCCGTGAATTAAGTCTTAGAATGTTTAATGGTGAGTTACACTTTAAAGAATACACTTAATCTACACTTTAAGAATTTGAAAGCGTTCGTTTCCTTAAAGCGTTTTATTTTAAAGATTAATTAAACTTGATGAAAGCATAGCATAGAGCATATACAAGGATCTAGAATTATTTTGATGCTTAGTTTCTTTACCATTTGAGTTCGGCGAAGAGCTATCCCTCTTCTCTTGTGTTGAGTCAAAAATGCATAGAAGTGAGATCACGTTGTTGTTAGTTGCTATAATATTCACACTACATAGACTACAATTTGCTTTGAGCTTTGTTGTTGAGCAAAGGGAAAAATGGCTAGTTACTCAAAAATACCACTGGAAGTATGAAAAATTAATTGCTATAGAAAATTTTCATGGGTGAAAGTTTGGCAGTGTAAGATTTACGCCGTAAAAAAAAAAAAAAAAAAAAAAAAAAAAAAAAAAAAAACGGAATTTAACTATACAACTTAATTTGTTCTTTATATGTAAATAAGGAATTTATGAAACTTACGTAGAAAATTTCTCTTGTAGTAGGGTAGACCGACCAGTGAGTGAAAACCACCCAGTGAATGAACAGCGCGTCATTTTTTTAAAAAAATAAGCTTCGAAATTTTTTTTTCTAAATAAATTCACTACAAAAGCGTTCTTTATTGATATTCTAAGCTATTTGACACCTGATTGGTTACTTTGGATACGTATTTTTTCCTGAATTTTTTTTTTAATTTTTACTGACGTGAATCGTACTTTTTCTCTTTCAAAATAATAAGGCCTGTTTCGTGCTAGCAATTATTTTGATAAATATTATTTTTTAACTCTACGAAAGAAAAATTAAGTATACATATTTAGACTATGGATTTAAATTGTTTCCGTCAATGCAGAGCGCGTAGATTTTCGGGTAGAGGGGTGTTCAGTCACTGGGTACGAAAAATTGCGAACACCCAGTGAATGAACACTGGCAAAAAAATTTTTGATTTAAAAAGAAATTTGAAGTTTCTTTGAGATATTTTCATTTTCGTACTTTTTTTTAATGCAGACAGTTTTATGTGCTTATTTATTTAAGTATTTCATTATATATTTTATAATTTCTTTATTTTTGTCTTTGCAAACAATGCACTTTTTACCGAGTTTTATCTTTTATCTATCTATATCTCTATCTGTATATTAACCTACCAACCTACATCTGTCTACCCATATCTTCATTTCTCTTGATAGATAAACAAGTAGATAGAGAGATAGAAAAATAGAAATGTATATACAAAGAGAGAAAATAGATAGGTAAATATGTATATGTTTACATATAGATGGGTATATGAGTGGAGGAAGATATAGATATAGGTATATTAAAAATAAGAGGTAAATAGATATATAGATAGATAAATATAGGGATAGGATAGATAGGTAGATCGGTAGATTATTCATAGATAAATAGATACGTAGTGGTTAATAGATAGATAGGTAGATAGAGAGACTGATATAGAGATATATAGTAGCTAGATATATAGACAAGTAGATAGACCAATAGATAGGTAGATAAGCAGGTAGATAGATAGATAGATAGATTAGGATAATAGATTGGTAGATATTTAGATGTACAGCCAGATAAATAGGTAGATAGTGAGGTAGATATATGAACAGATAAGTGTATAGATAAGTAGATGTATAGATAGATAAGTAGATAAGTGGACAGATAAGTAGATAGATAGATAAATATATAGATCGATAGATGGGTAGATTAGAAGATAGATATCTACTTATCTATCTAGATAGATAAGTAGATAGACAGATAGATAGATGGATAGATAAGTGTACAAATAAGTTGACATATAAGTAGATAGATAGATAAGAAGACATATCTACTTATCTCTCTAGATAGATAAGTAGATAGATAGATGGATAGATAAATAGATAGATAGATAGATGGATAGATAAATAGATAGATAGATAAATAGATAAGTATATAGGTAAATAGACAAAGATATAGATCGATTGATGTGTAGATAGAAAAATATGCATATAGATTAATCGATAGATATGTAGATAGACAAATGGAGACATAGATAGATATATCGATAGATAAATAGGTGTATAGATAAGTAGATAGAAAAATAGATAAAGATATAAAAAGATAGATATAGATAGTTATAAAAATAGATAGATAGATAGAGCTCAAAGAAACTTAGTTTCTTTTTGAATCAAAATTTATCATGTTCATTCACTGGACCAATTAGTGTTCATTTACTGGTTGGAGGTGTTCATTCACTGGGTCATTGTGCCATTTTTTCTTTAAACACCTAAAAAAGTCGGAAGCAATACCATTTAAGTTCCCGCGATTTTTCTGAGATATTTACATAGATCAATTATAATGTTTTAACTATCATGATCTGTATAGTATAGAATTTAAAATTACTAGGATTTTTTAAAAATGAAATTGTGCTTAACTGTTCATTCACTGGTCGATCTACCCTAAGTGAGCTTAAAAATATTTGTTTTGCTAAAAATTACCCTTTGTGTAAAAATTAGAGTAAATGTGTATATTGAAAATAAACGATTCTATTATTTTCAATATGCGCATTTTACTCCGAACCTATAGCATAACAACAAGAAAATTCTTTAACAATCAAACGATTAATGTACGCAGTGTATCTTTACAACAGCTAGACTCGTAGTCCTTTTCAAGAAAACTTAAACCTAGAGATCTTTCTCATTTTACTGAAAGAAAAAGTTCATTCAGTCAATCTGAGACAGTTCCCTGAAAGGTATTTTAAAGATCATTCTTTAATTGACTTTTGATTTAGTGATAATATTGATAAATGTACCCTTGTGTCAGAAAAATTTCAGCCAATCTTTTTTTAGACCCCTTTGTTCCACAAGTATCTCATTTTCAAAATATTTTCAAAGTTGATTGAAGCTCAATATGTTTATTTTTTGGTGAATTTGTTTTGCATTTATTTTTTAACGATCATTTTAGTTCATAGCAATATTTGTAATTTTATATTTTACAATATAAAATTTGCTTCCGTTCTTGTCGTTCTTGTTATAAACTATGGTCGGTTGGTTTATTTAATTTTAATGGCACAAGAGCCCTTGAGGACTATACTGCGCCAAACGTTTTCTTTATGTAATATTATTTATTTGAAGTCATGATATTGTAAAAGTAAACTTGTTTTGAGGTAAAAAGTATTAAACTTCAGTATTTTAAAATAAGTAGTGAAGAACATGTATATATAAAAAGCATTTAAATGGATAAAACAATAGGTTGACAATAACCTTGGTTAACAAGAAGAGGACAAAATCACAGTTTGACGACACAAACACTAAATTAACTAGTATGTTGTGGCCATCACGAAACTTTCTTCTATATTTTTCTTTTTTTCCTGATCCCTCCCCATGCTTGACGAGGAAGCAATATTCCCAACAAAAACAAAATTACACATGCAAAAACTTGACGACTATCCCAATGTCTGAATTATTGCAAAAGCAAAGCAAAGAGCGAAAATTGAAAGTTATTTTAAAAGCCTTGCTTGAATTAATTACAAATATTTTATTTGTTAACAAACATAAGATGGCAACAGTTAAAAATTTTAAATCATTGAGATAATATTTCCTATCATTTCCATACAATTAAAATCACGAGAAATACGCAGACGACAATCTATTACGATTCATCTTTCTTATTGTCGCATTAATAAAAATATTTTTATTCGCAAAAAAAAAAAAAAAAAAAATCAACACCTCTTGGAGCGATCGGCGTCAAAATTGAACCAAAGCCTGTTTGCATATGGATTCACATATATTCCAAATTTCAACCAGAACGTAGCATTACTTCTTGAGATAGGGCACTCAAAATGGAAAAAAAGAACGGGTGATTGCGCTACCCCCCTTTTTAGCTGTTGACACCAAAATAAAATCAGCCCTTATACCCACTAAGGGCTACTTGTCAAAAAATTTTTGTTTGATTCCATTCGTTATTTCTTGAGATACAGCAGTCACAATTGACGACAAAAAACGTTCTATAGCTCATCCCCCGTTTGAGTTATTGACACCAAAATTGAATCAGCACCTGTTCCTGTTAATACCAACATATGGACCAAATTTTGTTTGATTCCGCCAGTTACTTCCTGAGGAATAGCAAGCACGCGTAACTCGAAAAATGTCCTATTGCTCCACCCCCCTTGGAGGAATTCGCGCCAAAAACTAATGGGCACAAGTTCACATAGGGGCACATATGTGTACTAAATTTCGTTCGATTTCATGCGGTAGTTTTTGTTGTAGAGCAGCCACAAAAAACTGGTCACACACAGACGTGACACACATACACACACACACACACACACATACACACACACATACAGACAGACAGACATTTTCCAAAAATGGTCGAAATGGACTCAGCACACCTCAAAACGTTCGAATCCGTCAAAATTCGAAATTCGAAAATTTGCACGAATCCAATACTTTCTTCTATATATTAGATATAGAAGAAAGTAAAAAGGAGAAAACAATCTCCTGGAGGAAGGAGTACAAATTGCGATGAGGTGGGTCTTCCAGCAACTCCTTCAAAGATGGATTAAAATTATTAAAATACTTAAAACGAATTTGATTAAAATTAGGGCAGTTACTTAAAATATGTAACACTGTCTGATTTACAATTATGATCTATGACAACCCTATATATATATAACACTGTCTGATTATAAACTATGGAACAGGCTTCAAACTAAAAAAAAATCCCAAATTTTATTGTCTATGTATGTGTGTGTGTGTGCCCGCGGGTTTTTTTTTTTTTTTTTGGTTGTTACTTATTACCTAGTGCCCAAGGGGTTCGCCGACTTCTTTCAGAGTTAGGAAGGGGTTCGCAAGAGGAAAAAGGTTTGGAACCGCTGCTCTAGTACATCACTGTATAATGTTTTTCTTTCCACCGCGATAGCATCACAGAGACGATATCATTATTTTGACTTTTTTTCAATATTTTATAGGCAGAAATTACCATTCCTTATTCAGAATTGCATACGAATGAGTCATGAATCTACGTAATTATAGAAACAATATGAGGTGTTTGCCTCCTTTTAAGTACAGACGGAGATAGAAGTCATTAAAAAGAGTAAATATTTCCCATTTCAGTTGTATTTGTTTGCTTTATTGATAGCACTCAAAACTATACGTTTCCTACATTTAGATCAACAGATGAGGAAACATCCATTTAATCTTTAAATACGTTTCCATTACTGGAATCTGCATTGAACCGATTCCTCGCTAAACAAACAGGAAAATTCGAAAAGAATGTTAAATATGCGGCAGTAGTTTCACACAATCGCAAACTTTGTAAAGATATTTATTTCTAATGGCATCAAAACTGTGTACATCACTTAGTAAACTTTTTATTTTTTGGCGATCTTAATATTTTATATATATATATATATATATATATATATATATATATATATATATATATATATATATAGCTAGTGCAAAATTAAAATTTCGCAATGGAGTGGTTTCCCCATTGGTTTTGGTGGGGCCAAAAGTACTACTTTTAGTAATTGAAATGGATAGAATGAGCAAAAAAAATTACATGGTCCCAGAAAAAAATACTTTCATTTTCCCAATAGCTTTTTAAATTATTTTTTTTAAATGTCCGATTTGTCAAACAAGGCGTGTCTTTATGACGTCACAAATGATGCAATTTGGCGCATCTTTTTACTACGTTTCCACGTTATGATAATCAAGCAGCGAATTAAAATTGCGCTCTACGCTTGCTATCAACCATATCGTTGCCAATACACGTGAGTAAAGATGCGAATTAAATATTTTGTTCTGTGAATGGCAACATTGAATGGCATTTCATCATTTTTGACGTCACACGACAGAAGTGTAAACAATGAAAGGGCACCGATTTAAGAAATTTTTTAAAAATATTAAACTTAAATAATTATTTAAAAAATGGTCAGATCCAATGTTTTTAAGAATGCTCTTTCAGGAAAAAAAATACTTTTAAAATTTTGGAAACGACCCCATTAGAAACATTCAACAACTTTAATTTTTAATTTCTATAGGGTTGTCATATACTTGCACCTATCGCCCAGTAGAAACTAAACAAGTCGCCAAACCTTTTACGAGAAAGTATCTAAAAATGTGAAATGCAATATTTTGAGATGAACAGTCCTTAAATAACTCGATTAACCTATAATAAAACACCTGTTAATCTACTTTTATCTTTTATTTAAAGTTACATATTAAATGCGTTGGAAAATTTAGGAAAATCATTTCCGTTATTTGACAGTGTATCGTTGAAGTTATTCAAAACGAAGTTTCTTCGTCTTTATGTGTTACTTATGTTAGCTATGAATTCATGCGCGTCTAATGGTATGGGGAGCAATTTTAAAATACTCAAGCTCACATTAAGAGTGTATCTCAAAAGTAAAATACCCCGAATTAACATAAATGCCAAAAATGCTGCATAAAGTTCTCATAAGAAGTGTATGACATAAAAACAGAAAAGCACATTCTAACGTTTAAAGGCAAAAGTAACAAACTTGGGATTTGATTTTTATGTCATGTAGATAGCTACGCGAACAAATCGCCGTCCCAATCAGCTAAACCCCTCGTTCTTTGTAGAAATGAAGAGATACATGAATTTTTATTACGAAGTAAGGGAATGTGGGGCAAAGTAAAATAGTTAAGATAAGTTTTTTTTTTTTTTTTTTCAAAATGAAATTTCTTGAAATTCATTTTGAAAATTACTATTCATAAAGAAAGAACAATATATTTTATAATAAAACTTGCATTGAAACATTATTTGTTATTTTTGGCAGTAAATTTGTAAATTTGTACCTTCAAAAAAAAAAAGGGGGGGGGAGGAATTTTCACTTTTTTTTTCCTGGGGCAAAGTGAAAAATAAAATATTTTTCTAATGAAACATTTCCTATTCGATTGTTAAAGATATTTTTGATCCAATAAATGAGTAAATAAAAGTGACTGAGTAAATGAAAAGGAAATAAAACAATAAACAAATAAAATAGGGAATGAATAAAAAAAAAATAAGTGAATGAATGAATGAATCAAAAAGGGAATTATTAAATGAATTAATGTAAATGAAATAATAAACAAATGAATACGTACGTGGTTTGATAAAGGGTTGAATAAGTAAATGAAATAAACTATTTCACTTTGCCCCGCATGCACTTGACTGATTGTACATAACATTTAAAATAGAAATAAGTTTAATATTAAATAAATAAATACTTCATCGAATATCAGCAGGTCTCAGTTAATATTTCGACTTTTGATAACGAGAACTTTATCCTTTAGAAATAGCAAAAATAATTTTCGACTTACAACAAAATTTTACAAGATGAGTTTCAATTTTTGAAAATTGCCTGTATTATCGTATTTTTTAATCTTCAGGGGATATTCTTTTTTGACTGGAATAGACTACATTTGTGATTTCATAGTTAAAATATTACTAGGTAGGTGGCTGTAAAAGCAGAGTAAATATTTCACCATTTCACTTTGCCCCACATTCCCCTACATAATTTCGAGCCGCAAGAGAAAGCGAGGGGTTAGGAATCAAAAGCTGTGATTCTATCCATATGAGTCTGTCAGCACTTTGAAAGAAAAAAAAAAAGAAAAATCGGAAAAGTCTATTTTCTAAAGATAATTTTTATGACAGAATGACTAACATTCGCAGAAATTAAATTCAAAGCATCCAAAAATATTTTGCATAAAAAACACGAAATAAAGTTTATTATTCTATGTTTTATTTCGAGTTTTTTGCATAAAAAACACGAAATGAAGTTCACAACTGGAATAAGAAGGTAAATATAGTGGGAAAACACACAATGGCACACCAAAGCACATTTTCAGCGTTATCTTTAAAGTCTTCCGCATACTTCCTTTGCTAGCGACTCTTTTGGGAAATAGGAGAAACGCCCGTCTTTGCTCATATGCCTTTTTTCGGCACGCCCTCAGGCTCAGTAGTCCTTGCATTATTACTCAAAAACGTGTATTCAACAAAATATGCAAAGCAAAGTCCAATGCGTTCAGGATGCATTTTAATAATAATAATTTTGCCTAACTCTTACTGAGCATGACTCTTGAGCGTGACTTGGTTATTAAGATTTGGCTTGTTCTTCTCCATTGTAGAACGTAATTTTAGTCACCTGAGCGACATAATAATAGATGTCATTATAAAGATCACGCATTCTTTTCAGCGCATGTACTTAAACACAATTGTATCAAAAACGATGAACGAAAGTATAAAAACAAAACAATGCATCACAAATGAAGCCCAAATGAGTAAATGAATGAGACGAAAAACTGTTTTGAGGTAAGCAAACTCTTTTCCAGTACAGAGTTTTCTTGGATTCAGTACACTCTGCTAAAAATCATCAAGATTCATACAATACCGAGTGCTGGTGACTCAGGAAAGACTTTATTAATGAAGTTAATTAACGAGGTATTGCAATACTTTTGCTTCAATGTCGAGTAACGCAATATTACTCATACTTTTACACCCTTTAACTCTAGCACTATCAATACAATTTTGAATTCTTTAGGTAATTAGCTGCGTTCCCAATACAGATTTTAGAGTTTCCGATTGAGAACCATTACTGTAGAGTTAGGGCCCCGATTAAGAGATTGGAAGGTTATAGGCCAAACACGTTATCGGGTCCATCTGTAGTCAAACCTTATAAATACAAGCATCAACAGAGAATCAGGAGGGCCGGCTTCAGGGAGCTGCGGTACTCAACCATTCTCTCAAAACATTTGTTGAAATGCAGTTCATTCCACACCTTAAGTAATCAGAAGAAACGGGAAATAAATATTTTTATATTCCTTTCCCGTTCATTTATTATTTTATAAATATGAAACATTGCGGTATTCAACCTTTCTCTCAAAATATTTGTTGAGATGCAGCTTATTCCACACCGTAGGAAATCAGAAGAAACGGGAAATAAATAAAGAATAAAATCTTAGTTTCCGAAATTTTACCTAAGCAATAGATTTCAGCTGAAACAAATTTAGTCATTTTGAGAGCCCCTAAAAATTGAGTGCCTTAAATCAAATCTTGGCAGGTCTGGCCCTGTGTTGAGTACTCCTCCGTTATTCGCTCAAAATTTCGGGTGCTACTTGCCAATTCCTTACACACTAAGATAACTGCGGCGCAATTTGCCTGCCCTCATAACAGGTGTTTGGTTTCTTCACACTACCTGTTTTGTCTTAAAGTTATACATGCAGTGAATAGCAGTAATAAATGAATAAACTGTTATCTAGCTGAAGAGGAATCCTTTTTTTTTCTAACATTAGCACTCAAACTCATTGTGCACTTATTTATCAGAATCTTTTTTTCTTTTTTCGCAACAATATTCGTGTTGATGTACTGCAATAATTAACACATTGTCACTGAATTTCCTTCGATTTCTCTATCATTTTATCATTTATGAATTCATGCTCAAAATTATGTTCAAAATTATAGTCCTTGAAGAGCTTTAAACCATAATAAAATATAATGCTTCGAATACTTTCAAGGAAAAGAAAAAAAAATGCCTTTGTGCAGAAAAAAATAAAATTTACAAATTTGTGCGATTTAACGTAAAAATATTTCCTTTTACTTTCAAAAACATTATTTCATCGTTAAATCTTCAAATCCCCTTTTGTTAGCTGTTCCTTTTAACTTTTCTTTCTCTCCTCTCTCTCTCTCTTTTGAAGTTTAGAAATTTGAGAATGATTTTGCCAAACAAGCAGAAAATAAAAGAGAAAACACTTGTGAAGATCTTTAACATTTTTTTTCTCCTTCTTTCTCCTACGAAAAAGATAAATTGACTTCGAATCAATCATTTTACATGCTTCGAACTACCCCCCCCCCCCCCCGAAGGGAAAAAAAATCACTCAATCTTCCAGCCTTCCAGCGAAAAAAAATACAGTTGGTTCAAGGTTATCTTCTTTCTTTCATAAATAATTGAACAGGAAAAGGAGCAGATTTGTAAAAGGATGCATATCCAATCAGCCATTAATCTTTCCTTACAACCACTTTCTATTTTTCGTAAACAAAATGTAAACGAAATATATTTGCGTCTTGGCAACGGCACTCCATTGTCCCATTAAAAAGTTACACAAAAGCTGGTGTACAGTTTAGAATAGAACTATAAATTAAAAATAAAGTTTTCACCTTAGTTCTAAGACATATTGCTAATCCTAATGCTTTAATGCCAAACAAGCAGAACAAACAAGGACATGTAAAGGAATACTATGACTGAAAACCCCTCTTTAAGAAAAATATAATGCTCACACACACGCACATTTGGAGTGCTAAAATGAAAAATATGAAGATAACTAGGTACTGCAAATGGTAAGGAGAGACTCGCCTGTTTTGGGGTGAGGTGGTACAAGCAGCCGTGGTAAGTGCTGGCAGGGCTTCATTTTGATATTAGAAGGCTCTCCCTAGGTCAAATACATTTTCGAGGGGGCCTGTAGTTAAATTTAAAACACACACACACACATACAAATATTCATTGCGATCCAAAAGGGCAGACTTTAAGGATGCTGCACTAGTCAAGTGTTCACTAAAATTATTTTTTGCGGTGCAGATCATCCCACACACTAAGTAAGCAGCAGAAAAAAAAACGAATAAAAGAGAAAATCGCTATTTTTTTTTTCTTTACCTTGAATAATCAACAAGAACTTGAACAATTTTAGTTTTCTGGGAGCCCTTAAAAAGTGGAAGCGTAGGCCACGACCTAGTTGGCCATCGCAATCAGGCCCTGAGTGCTACTGTACAGCATGATTGGGAAGAAAACGTGTCAACGAAGGATGACCGAAGGTGTGAACTTTTCACGCGTTTTACTCAAAACGTTAAAAAGTCTACTTCCGTCTCTTTGCTTATTCTTAGATTTTTGGAAGTGGTGCCCGAAGTGATCATCGCATCTGGCAGGCAATGGACAACTTAAAATTGAAACTAAAATTGCATTATTTACATGGAATTAAGGAATAAGAGTGGAAATAAAATTGTTTATTATCCCCCCCCTCCCCCCAACTAAGCGTCTTTCCACGACAATTAATTATTATTACTTTTTTTTTCCAATGGGGCTGTGTAAGAAGCCGTTTGGCGTTTACCAGACTTAGTGCGCTCCCCGACAAGGTATCAGTCTTTCATGCATGGGCGGATTTATGGGGGGGCAGAGGGGGGCAATGCCCCCCCCCCAGTTTTGGGAGAACTTTATGTAGTAACAACACATCTTCCAAAAATAAAAAATAAAATCTTTTTTTTTTTCTTTTTTGAATAGTTCAGAAGAGCATGGGTGGGTTTACAGTGGGAGGGGGGCATAGGGTAGGGGGGCATAGGGAAGACACATCTTCCAAAATCTTAAACCAAAAAAATCATTATTTTTTTTTCTTTTTTGAATTTTTCAATGAAAATAAAGGGAATAGCGAATGTACTTTTCTGATGGGAGAAAAGAAAAGAAATAAAAAGAAAAAAAAAAAACGAACATTAAATACAAATAGTGCAGCTGTCCTGGGGTGCTGAAAATGTGTCTAAATTCAGTATTTTGGACTGAAAACCATTTGGGCAAGTGTATGAAAATGTAGGCTAAACAAGCTGTCCTTTAAGCTGCAACACTTATAATAATTGACGATTATTTTAACAAATTAGAACCTAAAACGAAGGGAGGAAAACTCCCCCCCCCCCCCCATTCGCGCTAACAGAACGATCTACTAGTTATGATTTGTGTCCACATTTAAAATATATTTGTGCATAATATTTATGTTCTTAGTAGATTAATTGACTTTTTGAGAGATTCTAAAAAAGAGTTTTTTTTTTTTTTGTGTGTGTGTGTGTGTGTGTGTGTGTGTGTGAGAGAGAGAGAGAGAGAGAGAGAGAGAGAGAGAGAGAGAGAGAGAGAGAGAAATTTAATTCTATCCCAAACTGAATAAATTTCAGTTATCTGAGTATTCTGATTAATTGAATCTTTTTACTTTGGGGGAAAGTACAATTTTACTTACTTTATAAATACTGTTTAAAAAGTAAGGTAAGTCATATTCATCTAAGTCTAAGTGAGTCAGTCCTTGTCATTATTGAAATCTAAATAATTGTGTCATCAAAAGTTTTGGAAAAATTTACTAAAATTTTATAAAAATCTATAAAAACCTAACAAAGATTGGTAAAATCGTAAAAATCCTTTAATCGTAAAAAACTGGCGAATTTTTGTAAAAATTACAAAAAAATCAAGCAAAAATCTGCAGGTAAGAGTGAATTACAAACAGGGCTGAATTTGCCTATAAGATAAACAAGCTTTTGCTCAGAGCCCATGCTTTGAAGTGGGTCCCTAATTCCTCACCCCCCCCCCCTAAAAAAATGCATGATTCGTTCCTTAAAAAATGGAAGTTGGTTGAAAAAACAAATTTCATTTTCAAGTGTTTGAATATTTGGAAACGTATGACTACAAACCTTAAGTTTTAAAATTTCTAACAAATGGTAGAGGGAGAGGAATGCCAAAATTTGTCAAATTCAGCTCCTTGCCACATCCTGCATTAAAAATAAAAATCATGGTTCTCACATTTATAACATGTTATTCGAAATAAATTTTTGTGACTCACATGTTTCATATCTTGCTATATATTCAATCTCGAATGCAGTATTTTGGAAATTCTTTTGTATTGATTGCTTTTATCTTACTTCTATTGCGTATTGTTGATCTGTTTAGCCCGAAAAAAAATGATACACTACCGCTATTCCTTTTCTGCACTACTTATAATTAAAAAAAGGTTGTTGTAATGAGAAATCTATAGTTTATTTTTTCTTTCAAACTTAAAATGGCTGTTTCTTAGAAAGTTTGAACAATACTGTACAACTGTATAATCTAGTTATCAATTTCTATGTCTGTCCCATTAACCTTAATAAGGCTTCAAAATGCAGAATTTTATGTCCATTTTACAAAATTTCCTCCAGGGGGAGAAACCCCCGGGACCCCTAAAATCGAGATATTCAATATCCCACTTAAAAGGGAGCCCTGTGTCACTCTTAATACTAGCCCCCCCCCCCCCTCTTAAATTCAAATAAAAAGGGCAGCATTAAACACACATTAATGAAAACAGCACACAAAAAAGTAAAGCATGGCCATGCATCACAGACAACAGACAAAAACATAGGGGTGGGGGTTATAAAAATGTCGCTCAAAAAAAAAAAAAAAAAAAAAAAATCCTGCCCCTCCAGGAACTCAATCCTAAATCCGCCTATGCTTTCATGTGACACCATTAAGGCGCTGGTGCATGACACAAGAAGTTTTGACGCCCAGTTTCTACCAAATGGAGGCACCTGGGCTCTCTTTAATGCGAAACTGCACAAGGAATTAAATTTTGATGAGGGAATTGAAATCTAAAAGAATGCCCAAGGGATCTTTTACACACCGCATACGATATGGGAGATGATAATTTTCTGCATCTCGAAAGTCCACCGACTGGCTATCTCAGGTCAGAACCCGGATCCAAAGCGTAGAGGGCCTTATCGCCTTACCATCACGCCACCAGCCGGCTACGACAATTAAATGAACCAATAAATAATAACTTTTCAGCTCATAGACGTCCAAGATTTTAATAATGTTTGGTTTACAGTAGAATGAAAAACTAATTTATTTGTTTATTTGTACAACATAAGTATAACTTAAAGTATGATTCCCTTATTTCGTCTTTTTCGTGCATTCGAAGTCCGTGAATGAAACCTGTCATTTGGTGAAGGTAAAACAAGTTATCCATCCCCATCAATCACTCAGGACAACGAACTGGGAGCGATTGCGTGTCACTAGGTTTGAGTTTCTGATTAATCCTCTCTTGACTTGCACGCTTGAATGCAACACATGAAAAATTCAAGGTGCTTTCAGATTTAAGCCATAAAGTATGGCTAGTTTTGATGTGGATGCGCAAGGTGCCTCATTTTGCGATGCAAAGTGATTATGCAGCCATGTGACATAGAATTTAACTATAGTTGGGGCAAATCTAACCTGGAAAACCTGAAGCCGGCTGGTGGCGTGATGGTAAGGCGCTAGCCTTCTACTCCTTGGACCCGGGTTCTGACCTGAGGCACCCAATCGGTGGATTTTCAAGATTGCCGAAAATCATTCCTTCGGTAAAATTAAATTTTTGGTGGAATTTCGCATCGAAGAGAGCCTAGGTGCCTCCATCTGGTCGAAACTGGGAGTCAAAACTACTTGTCAGGTCTGATAAAGGTCAAATGGCCTCTTGCACAGCCCCACTAGAAACATTAAAAAAAAAAAAAAACTCCTGGTAATGCAAGGAATAGGATCTACGTGTTCTTCACAATGCTGCCAGGTTAGGTTTGCCCTACCAATAGTTTTTGGTATGAATGCACAAATTTTAGTGTTCATCGAACTGGGCCCAACTCGAAAAAACTCACTATTTTTCGGTGAAGTTAGATTTTCCAGAATGTACTACACGTTGAAAATAGTTACTTTAAGATGCGAAATAACTATTTTAAGTTTTATATTTATCATTGCTAAAAGACCTGAAATGGCCATATTCTATTTTGAAAAATTTTGCTCTTTTGTGTAGGCTTTTTAAAAGTCATTTGCAGATATTATATTTTATTCATTTTACAAAGCATTGAATGCTAAAATTTTACGTGAGTTTCACTGTTAAAAAATACTTAAGAGAAAGAAACAAATAATGTTTCAAACATTTTTTTCTTCTTTGAATTCTTGTGAAAAATATTCTTGGATAAACTTTTTTTTAACGGCGACATTTTAAAATTCGAACAAAAATAGTCTCCCATGGAATTTTTCTTAAATTTACGTGTTCTCATCTTTTATATAATAAAATAATTTACAAGGCAAGACTTGTTTAATGAGGGTCATTGAAAAATGAAATGTTCAAGAAATACGATCTATGGTATACTTTCACTTGAGCAGAAAAATACTTGTTGAATTGTTGAATAAACTCATAATTACACGTTTAAATGAGCTCATATTTCCTGCTGACATTAGCAGCCTTGCTATTCTATAATGCTTTTTCAGCTTGTACCCATGAATGCTTGTACCCAGCTTGTACCCATGCTTGTACAAATTATTGAGTTATCAGACAAACAGGGAAAGTATAAATTAGAAATTTGTACTTTCCCCTTCTTTATCATTCTTAATTTCTTTTATCGAAATCGGAAGCTATAAATTCAATTTCAGTTAATATAAAAATTTCATCTCATGACATTTTTAGAAATATTATATTTTTTAAATTCATCAACAAAAAATTAAACGTCAAATTGTGAGAAAACATTATTTTTAAAATTACTGTTGGAGAAAAAAATATTTTTTCAAAAAATTATAAAGTGTTTTGTGTTAAGCAGATATAGTGGAATGTGGGGCAAAGTGAAATAGTGAAGTATTTACTCTTCCAGACACGGACTGGGAACCCTAAAAGGGCGATGGACAAACAACCCAAGGGCGCACAGTTTCCAAAATTAAAAAAAGGGGGGGGGGGGGTAATATATATATATATATATATATATATATA
Source organism: Uloborus diversus (assembly GCF_026930045.1). Lineage (NCBI taxonomy): Eukaryota > Metazoa > Arthropoda > Arachnida > Araneae > Uloboridae > Uloborus > Uloborus diversus. The sequence continues at coordinate 99,230,467 of NC_072732.1, forward strand.
TATATATATATATATATATATATATATATATATATATATATATATATATATATATATATATATATATATATATATATATATATATATATATATATATATATAAAAAGCTTTATTTAACAAAAAAGTTTTTTCATATGCATTTTTGTTATGGTGTTCGCCTCGAGCATAAGGTGTTAATGGCCCACCTGGAGAACTCTGGAGCCCCTTTTTGCCGCAGAAGAACAAGCACCGTAACTTGGTACTTTTATTGTTTGGAAAGCTTACACCAAAATCTCAATTTTAAACTTTTTTGGAGTGGAGAAAAAAAAAAGAGTCATCTATTACATTTTATATGTTGATGACTTCTGTTTGAATCATGAATATGAATTAATCTAGTAATATTTTAACTATGTAGTAACACATTTCATCTATTCCAGTCAAGAAAAAATTACTTCTGAAAATCAAAAAAGTGATAATACAAGCAATTTTCAAAAAATTGATATTCGTATTGTAATATTTTATTGTAAGTCAAAAATAATTTTGTTATTATTAAATGATAAAGTTCTTGTTATTGTCCTTTTAAAAATCATTTGAGACCTACTAATATTTGGTTCAGTAATAATTTTTTTAATATGTAGCTTACATGTATTTTAAATGCTTTGTGCAGGTAGTCAAGTGAATGCGGTTCAAAGTGATATAGTTCATTTCCTTTTCCTAATTCAATCTTTTGACAACTCACTTAGATATTCATTTATTAATTATTGCGTTTACATTTCTTTTATTTATTCATTTATACACTTATTTTCTTATTCATTCACTATTTTCTGAACTGATTTATTTTTTCTCATTTATTAACTAATTTATTTATTTATTTGGCTTCATTTACTTTTCCTTTACTTATTCATTCTTTTATTTGCTCATTTATTTGATAAAAACGATCTTTAACAATCGAATAGAAAATACTTAATTAGAAAAATATTTTGTTTTTCACTTTGCCCCATGCAAAAAAAAAGTAAAAAACTTTCACCTTCTTTTGGAGGTACAAATTTTCTGACAAAAATAAAAAATAATATTTCAATGCAAATTATGTTGCTCTTTCTTTACGTGTCGTAATGTTCAGAACAAACTTCCAACTTGATCATTTTCAAAAAAGTAAGTAAGGTTAACTATTTCACTCTGCCCCACATTCCCCTACTTCTCCTCATCTTCTTCAAGGGGTTGCTACAGAAGCGTTGCGTAGGAAGGTTGATAAGCTCTGTTAATACTATATAATGTATCCATCCACCCTAATTAACACATAGTATCAGCATTTTATATGGTAGTTGTTTCCTTGGCGAAATACCTAAGGGATAACTGCTCCCATTAAGAGAAGATATGGATTAGCATTATTGTGAATACCGGCATTTTGTACTACATATTTCATAATTTCGTAATGACGACTTTTGCTAACACGAAAAATCAGTACTCTCGATACTAGCTGCAAGCATTAAATATTTTTAAAATTTAACTAATTAGACATATAATGTTATTTTGAATGCGCACTTTATTTCACCGATGTGACAATATCAAAATCATTCATTTGATACCAAAATTAGATTTGAAAATGCGAATTTAATAAGCTACTTTCAAGAAGAAAAATATCGGAGGAATATAAAAATGTTTTCATCACTATGTGGTGTGATGAATTACACCGTAATGACAAGGTTTTTATTTCTTCTACCTCCTTGTTCATTTACCTTATAATCTTTAGAGAGGGGGGCACGGCGCAGATTGTGTTATTGAAAGTTTAGTGGAAGTGTTTTTTGGGAAAATGTTTCTCTTTTTTTTTGGGGGGGGGGGAGGTCTCCCACTCTTGTTTGGGTGTCCTCGTGGTATTTGAATGGGAGAGTGCACGCGTGCTCTTGGGAGAGGGAGAGATGCGTACAATGGGGTCGTTTCCAAAATTTTAATTTTTTTCTGAAAGAGCATGCTTAAAAATATAGGATCTGACCATTTTTAAAATAATTTATTCAAGTTTATTATTTTAAAAAAATGACTGATACCGGTGTGCTTTCATTGTTTACATTTCTGTCGTGTGACATCACAAATGATGAAATGCCATTTAGTGTTGCCATTAACGGAGAAAAATATTTAATTCGCATCCTTACTCACGTGTATTGGCAACGATATGGTTGATAGCCAGCTTATAGCTCAATATTTAATTCGATCGCTTCTTGATTATTATAACGTGGAAACGTGGTAGAAAGATGAGCCAAATTGCATCTTATTGTGAAGTCATAAAGACCACGACTTGTTTTCAAAATCGGACATTTTAAAAAATTAATCAAAAAATAACTGTTGGGAAAATGAAAGTATTTTCTGGGTCCATGTCATTTTTTTTTACTCATTCTATCAATTTCAGTGAATAAAAGTAGTAATTTTGACTGAAGGAAACAACCCCATTGTTTTAGGCTATCCCACTGATCTTTTTGTAAAAGTTAATTTGTGAAAAATGTAATTTTTTTCTATGATAATTCATTCTACCCTTCAATTTCAGCACTGATTTACATTCATTTTTCTTTACTGTTTTGGACTTTGAGGCAAATATTTAGAGTTAGCAGATCACGCAGCACCCACGACCAACGTGGATTCAGAAAAAATCACAACAGCAGAGAAACTTGCGCACGAAAATATGTTGAAATCTCTACAGCAGTTCAATGGATGCATTACTATGTTTCTTTACTATCCTCTTTCCAAAATGCGCAGTAAATGAAAGCTTATTTTTTCTATCAATACATATGGTCCAAAATACTTTTTGGATGTTCCTTTGGAGTGTTCTTTGAACATGCTTTTGGAGTGTTCAATACGCTTTTCAGCGTTTAAAATGCTTTTTGAGCCGCTATCTGTAATTTTATAGTTGTTCAAATGAGATTAAATGCATCTGAAATAAATTATACTTCGAAAATAATCTATACTTCCATTAGTTTGACGTTTGAATTTTAATCGACTTATATTTTGTCAAAATAACAATATTAGTCAACGAAATGCCTTCATTAAAATAATTGTGAGGAATTAGAAAATAGCATATTTCTCTATGAATAATTCCCTGCATTCGCAGCCGATTGTGACTAAAGAAGAGAGCATGGGGGAATTTGCCCGATGAGAAACTTGTTTTTCACTAAATTATACATTTTTTAATTCCATAAAAAAGCACTTCTTATTTCAGTACAATATTGGAAACGAAGTTGGAAAGTATTAAAATATTTAACATATTTAGTATCAGATTGTACAAATATTTTAAAGACAACATCGCATTTCTTTGTGTTTTTTCCTGTAGATTTTGAAATTCGTTACCAATTTGAAAAAAAAAAATAATTAAAATCTTTTCTGAGTGAATATTATCAGCTATCAATAATGAGAGCAGTATTTGTGCCTTTTACTTGAATTTTAAACCAAATACTATGCAGTATAAACATGTTTTTTAAATAAGTTTCATAAAAATAGTATTTGAGCATATTTTCGCATGTTTTATGTAAAAATGTACCAATGGGCATATAGTGCTAAACATATCTGTGAAATAAACTCTTTTATTCTTATTTATGCATTATGAAAGTGTTGCATTAAGATGTATAGAATATGTAGGCTGGGAAAATATAGTTTAAGTATGTATCTTGGTAGTTTTATCGTTGAATACTTAGAAGACATTACAATCGGCTTAGAAGTTATTTTTTTTATTTGATTATACTGTTTTGAAGACGTAAGCTATTTATCGCGAAACGGTTGAAAACAAACATTTTAACCAGCGCTTAATTTGCATGGAAGCTCACTTGAGTTCAGCTCTTCTACTTTTTGATTTTATGCAAAAGTTTACATTGAACTTACGCCATTTAAAAATGAAAATAAGTTCGACAGGCTATAGAGCTCCTGCACTACTTTTGCTTGAAATGAAGCCATGTTCTGAACAATAGTGAGTAAAGATTGAGTGCCACTTACCAAGTAATCGTCAATCCTTCTTTCATACTGGTATCCTCTCTGCACTTTAGTGGCATTAAGAGCATGAGTGATGTGTAAGGCACTGGCGTCAAAGCGTCCGGCCATGTGGTCCCGATTCCTGATGTCCGGTTCGTGAGTTCTGGGCGAAGAGAGGGCACTCTTGATCCCTAGGGCGTCGGCATCAAAAGTGCCCTTCCCGAAACCACGGATTTGGTCATTCACCAGATGATTAGTTTTGGGCACACTAAGAGCTGCTTTGATTCCGACAGACATCCCATCCAGATGCCCAGGTCCCGTTTTGGGCATGTGGCTCTGGCAGTAAACCTCCTTGTCGTCCTGATCTTGCTGGTTATTGTAATAAGTCCTCAAGGTGAGTTTTGTACCACAAACCAGACATTTGAAGCATCCCTGATGGAAGAAGGTGAAATCCTTCAGTGGTCCGACTTTGTCCACCTGGTACACAGTCTGCCCACACCTCAGGCAACTATTCTCGTATCGATTCATTGTTATACAATGTCTGGTTGAAATCTCATTTAAAAGCACCATTCATAAGCTACGCTCTCAACTCCAGCAGTTGCACATGAATTAATAACAAAGCTAATCCTCAATGGTTGTTTCCAGCAGAATACCTAAACCAATGTGATCAAAACAGAATTCTCTTTTGCTTAACGTGAAGGGAATAACATGGTTAAGGGAATAATAACTAAAAAGGGATTACCAGCTGTATTGAAGACGCAATGCAAAATAAGAAACACAATTGACGATAAAAATTGATCTTTTTTTTTTTCACTCAGAACTACACCAATAGCAAGCTGACAGATGACAAGGGCTTCAGCAGCACTACTGAAACAGCTGAAAGCACTCACACTTCTAATATGTATTGAAAAGGTGACGATGATACAAGCAACTTGAACTACTACAGATTTTCTTCACTCATATATATCCATAATGCTGATATTAATTCTTATAAACTGCTTTGCGAAAGATGTTCTCTGAAAAGGTCTTTCTTCAAATTTTTTCAAAAACACAGACTTTTTTCTTCCTAATTGAAGAATTTGGTGAACAAATACCATGAAAAATTCCTGCTGATCTTTGTCAGTATTGGATTTCTTGTTGGATTGAAAAAAAAAAAAAAAAAGCTCAGCTCATTCAGTGTCGGTGTGACAAGCGCACAGTTGACGTTCCACGGTGATCCAGAAAGTGAGCTGCGGCGAAGGGCGGTGCTCGGCGGCCACCATCATGGCCGACTGCCTGTTAGTAGTGTGGGATGCTCGCTGAAGCGTATCTCGGGCTTTGGTTGGAAACAAGTTTGGCGAAATTCAAGGCCTTTTTCTCTCGCATCCCACTTAACTTGCGGTGGGTGGCGGGACGCGCGCGCCACCTGGCCGCAGGTAGGTGGTTCGGAGACAGACTGGCGAGGGGAGCAGGAGTGAAAAAGCGCGGGCGACTTTTTTAAAAACTTCTTTCTGTTTTGTTTTAAGCAAATAAACAGCTTGGGCGAGTAACATGATTTCAAGGGTCGCTAATTACGGCTATTCCTATAGAAAACAATGATAAGTGAGAAACAAACATGCAGCCTTTTAGCAAGATTTGGACCTTATGTTACAATTTTCTTACCCATTTTTTTAGTCAAACATAAATTAATGAGATGTATGATTACAGTGGTAAACAAAAATTTCGACACAGAAACATTTTGCTGTGTTTCTAAAGTAATTTTTGAGACTGATTTCAAAGGTCTTATCAGAGTTTTTCCACCACCCACAGTTTTTGTGCAATCAAAGGTTTTAAGTTAATATTTTACTGATGTCTTTCTAAATCACGAAATGTAAAAAAATACAGAATTCACAATTAAAATCCTATTATGAAAACAAGAAATGTGTTGACAAATGGTCAGGTTTACTTTTACTGCAGTGGCAACGTGGTGGTCAGTCTCATTGGCACCAATTTTCGTGATAATGCTTCCGACATTTATTTTATACTAGCGGCACCCTCACGACTTCGCCCGTAATAGAAAACTAAAAGGTCATGTGGTTCGCCCGTATATTTAAACGGGTGATGAATTTCTCGCCAATATGCTATGTTGATTTGCTCACCCATGTTATGGTTACACGTTATGATAATTTGGTAATTTACTCGTTCACGTTATGATATTTTGCTCGGTAAAATGTTCTTGAAATTGGAATAAAAAGAGAACAAAATCGAATTTTCGAAAAATTGCTTCGATGTGCACACCCCTATAGTACAAACTAATTCTGTGCCAGATTTCACGAAAATCGGCCGACCGGTTTAGGCGCTATGCGCGTCACAGACATCCGGACATCTAGACATCCAGACTTTCAGCTTTAGAATTAGGAAAGAAAATAATTTACAAGGGTCATTGAAAAATGAAAATATATTTTTTTTTCTAGCTCAATGGGGGCAGCCACGGGAGGGTTTTTGTGGTTAAAATCTCCTCTAGAACTGCGACACTCATTTTTCCCCCAACAAATAAAGAGAAAAAAAGTATTTAAACTTTTCCCAACGGGAACTTTTCAACAAAATAACTTACTCAGCAAAAGGGTTTCCAATCCCGAAATCCCGATTCCGAATCCCGCGGGATTGAGAGCAAAATCCCGCGAGATTTCCAGTCCCGCAAATTTTTTCCCCTCAAACGTTTATCAACTTTTGCCGCTCACAAAACGATTATTTTCACAAGCATCATCTGTAGTTTGAATCACCTTCTTTGCACACCTGCAAGATTAGCAAGAAAAAATCTATTTCATATGATGAACTGGGGATTTACCATTTAAAAACAGAATAAAAATAGAGAATATTTTTCTGAGAATGAACTGGTATTCTCATTCGGGGGAGGTTTCAGTTTTCATTCGTTCAGCAAATGAGAAATTGCATTCAATTTGAAAGCATTTTTGAAAACCATCACTAAAATTTAAAGTCCAGAAAATTACGCTTTAGGAAAAATGGAAAAAGTATTACTGATTGCGAAACCCTCTGGAGTAACCTGAATGCAACGTTTTTTATGCTAACTTAAAGAATGCACTCAAAACCTTTAATTTCATCACCTTCTGAAATACATAGATTTTGCTTTTTTTTTTTTTACGCTTGGTTTTTGCTCAAAAACTGCAAATTCCGGACAAAAACGATGTCTTTTGAATATGTGTTTTGCTGTATCCAATTTAACTTCATTAAGAACACTCTTGTGGCTTCATTAACGTTTGTCATTGTATCAGTGCAATTTGATAAGAAAAATATTGTTCACTTTTTGTAAGTTAATGGAAATCTCTTGCTAAATGTCCACAGTTATTTAATCTCAGTAAAACCAACTGCACTGGAGCCACACCACGTATTTTCATCAAGAGCATTATTTTTTGAGCAAAAATCCTTTCCCATTGCTTGTTTGCACCTTTTTTAAGAAACACTTTTGCGCACCAAATGATAATTGCAAATTGGTATCGGACTTTGTAGTGCTATACAATTGCTTTTGCGGAATTCGGACTACTACTTCGGAAGACTACTTATTCAAGTAATAAAAGCAGTTCTTCCCAAGAAGCACAACTTTTTTTATTTGACATTAAATTTAATTTTTTTTGAAGAATAAAATCAATCCCGCAGGGTTGGTTCCTTACAATCCCGAAATCCCGCGGGACTGAATTCGGCGCGGGATTGGAAACCCTACTCAGCAAGAAGCAATCAAATTACTTTTCGATTCTTAAACATGCAAGTAATATTTTGTAATGAGCACCTTAACTTGTGTAAGAGGGCTAAAATGGCTTTAAGAAAAGGCATCTTAAGATAAATGGTTTAATGGTTTATAGAAACTGTTTGGCTAAATATGTTGAGCACTATCTATTCACATTAGACACATACGAAGGAAAAAGAAAGCAAGATTTTGTGATTTTGAAAACCCCTCCAAGAAAAATTTTATGGCTCAGTCAGTCTTGGTCCATTTTCTTTGTTTTAAATATTCTTCTTTTTATGCCTTAACTTTAGCAGCACTTCTTGATTTCCTTCTGGTATCAAGAAAAAGCTGATATCAGCACATTGTGTGCTGATATGATTTGTGATCTAGGGGATTATAATAGTATACTATACTACAGGGCTTCCCAAACTGTGGCTCGCGGACTTCTTAGATGTTCGCCGAACCTTAGTAGGGGGTCCGCGGCAAACTTTGAAAAAAAAAAGGTTAAAAACGTTAAGTGATACTTAACATTTGCATTTGATAACTAGAATTTTCACCTTCGAAGAAGGGAGTTGTCTTATGTGAACTACGACCCGACAGTACAGCAGTACTTACAAGGCCGGATTAAGCCAGCGCGGGGCCCATAGCAAATGTTTCCAAGGGACCCTCGTTTTTGCATGATATAGTAAACAATAGCTCTTCTTCATGGAGATGGGAGGTGCACTTATAACACGCATGAATACATAAATGTGGATATAATTTTAGAGCTTTACTACGGTTAGGACCCTCTTATGTTGCCCCTCGTCTTCCCGTTACTACACGTTTTCAACTTTTAATTCCAAAAACGCAATGTTTGGACGATATAAAGGGAGGGGGGTCCGGGGGCTTACCCTCGGAAAATTTTCAATATTTCAGTACTAAAAACTCACTTCTAACGACTCCTTGTGATATTAGGAAGAGAAGATTCGGAGGTCATCATTTGGAAAAACTGAAGTCAAAAAACGTGATTGCATCCTATCTCAGGCAGGGCCGTCCCAAAGGGGGGGGGGGGGCGAGCGGGGCAATCGCCCCGGGCGCCACGAAATGAGGGGGAGCCGCAAGGCGCCCCTCGTTTGTACGGAACACGACGACATTCACACGAAAGCGACATTTTCACGAGAGATGCCTTGCGGCGTCCCCTCATTTCGTGTATCTTAGATAAACTGTCATAGACGCACAAAATAGAGAATCATTGCAATGATCCTCTATTTTTTCCTAAGGCACGAAAATATTCCTGTCTTCAAAAGAGTCAAAAAAAAGTTTCAAAGAAGTCTCCAAAACATTCGTTTCCTTTGTATCATTGAAGCAGATACAATTTCTGAGAACATAACTGTTTAGAATCAAACAAAAAGCACTTCTCCTTTGTATAGTTCTCACCAAAGTTGCTTGAATTCTGCCCCTGCGTGCAGTGACGTAACCATAAAAATTTTTTAAGGGAGCACATTCAAAAAAGAAAAAAAAAAATCTTTTTGATCGGATAGGAAAAAAAGGTCAAAAACTGTCCGGTCAAAATTATGAAAGTTTTAGTTTCAAAAACGCAATTTTAGCCTTTAAAAAAGCGGTTATAGGCTATGTTTATTGACGTTACGCTAAGGGGCCCAGAGACTATTTCCGATCGGTTTTTTTTTTCTAATAGATTAAAATCAATTCTTTCTCCCCCTGCAAGTTTTCAAAATTGAAGTTTCAAAAACGCAACTTTAGACAAACTTTGAAGATTTTATGAATAGGAGATCTGGGTCCAGGAAAATTATTCAAAATTATGGTTCAAACAATTTAAGCAATGTTTTACATTCAGAGGCTATTCAACTTAATTTTTTTTATAAGTGTCGTTCAAAAACCCATTGCTTGTGATACAGTGAAACCTGTGTAGGTTGACCAGTTGCAGTACACTACTTTAGTGGTCAACGTAAACAGGTGGTCAACTTACAAAGGTTGATTTTTATGATAAGAGCTAATTCCGTGCCTGAAAAAAGCGGTCAACTTAGACAGGTGGTCAACTTACAAGGGTGGTCGACTTTGCAGGTTTTACTGTATTAAACAAAGGCGACATGGGGACCCTTGCACGAATATTTTCTAAAACTCAAGTCTTGCAATGCAATTTGTAAGGCCATATTTCGTAATATTAGGGTCAGTGAGTTTTCGAAATTAGAGCTCCAAAAACGCTATTCTGAGCGATTTTCGACGTTGTTGAGTGTTTGTCGGCTTCTCCCTGAAACTTACAAATATTTGATGCAAAAGACTAACATCGTTGTTTATAACATATATAAAAGCTGGTATTAAGTTGGTACAAGTAAAACCAAAAAACTCTTGAAAAGAGTCATTGGATGAGTCCAGATCGAAATTCAATTTTGATGTAATTTACTTCGATAAATACATTTTCTATTTATAATCAGCAAATTATTTATTCGTGTTCTTAGTTTGATCAATATAAATAACCAACTCAGTTTTAATTGTTTGTTTTTTATCTAGTGGGATAACATTTTACTAGGTAAATATTTGGATTTTCAACATTTCCATTTTTCGAAAAGTTTTTGGGCATTAATTTTACACAAATATTCGAAACAGATTCATTGCTTTCCTTTTTAATTTGTATTACACATATGACTCTGTTGTTCTGTTCATTAATATGTAAAAAAAAATAAGTATGTACTATGCATTGATGTTATAACTAACTTGATTTTTCTGGGTGTGTAAGGGGGGGGGGGGCGCCAGGAAACTTTCGCCCTGGGCGTCGTCAGCTCTTCGGACTGCCCTGATCTCAGGTAAGATCAAAGGGAAAAAAATTGGGCTCACAGCGACTCTCTCCCAGGCAGTTTTTTAAAACTGAAACCTTAAATAAAACTAGATTATCTTCAATGATGTTGCAGAGAGATGAAAGAGGGATGTTCAAAGAGGTCCCATTGGAAAATTTTCGAATTTATTACCTATTATTAATTTAAAAACACAATTTTAAGCAAAAATTATCGTAATTATATACTCTGAAAGGGTAGTGTTTTTATCTTCTTTGGTGAATTTGGGGCGGAGTTCACGAAAGTCATCCCCTGGAAATTTCTCGAAAGTGAAGTTGTGAAGACGTGATAGATTGAAGGCTATCGCGGATTACGTTTCGGTATGGGATGGGGTTCAGGCACTCTCCAAGGCAACCCGGAAAATTTTCGAGTTGAAATCTAAAAAGTACATTTTGGACCATAGTTAACAATGCTGGAGGGGGAGAGGTACACTCCCATAGAAATTTTTCGAAATTATAGTCCAAAATACGCACTTGTAGGCCACCTTATTAGACGATGTATAGGACGGGATCAAGCTCGGGATTACACCCGTGGGGAATTTTTCGAAACTGAAGTTCCAGAAAGCAGTTTTAGCGGGGTTTTGATTATGTTGAACTATTTTCTTCCTGAATTTTTCTAAATTTCAAGTTCGAATAAAAACGTTTTTGGCTACCTTTGGTGATGCAAAAGAAATGGGTTAGGTTCGGGGCATGAACGACAGCTTTTTAGTTCCCTCCCACTCAGAGGAAAACAAAATAAAAACGATATTTAAAGTCTTTCTTCTACACATAATTATTTTAGTTCATCAAAAAATAATATTCTCTTAACAACTTATTTATTTCGCTCACTATAAGTGTGAAGTCTCAGAATCTTTTTCTTCTCTTATATCATGATCTCTTAATTTTGCTCATTGTTGTTTACAGTGCCGGAACTACGGGCTCGTGTCGCGGGGAGGGGGGGATTTTGGGGGGACAAATTGACATGAAGTTAAAGTAACCAAAGAGGATTTAAAGGATAACTAATAATTACCTTTTCAGGACTCCAATTTCGAAAGCTTTGAGAAGAAAGCCATTTTCAAACAATTTCTGGGTGGTAACCCTATACCGATGCGATTCCTCCTCTGGTTTGCTATTTTGATTCAATGTGTGGGGTCGGTCTAGAAATTGTTTCCCAGACCACACTCATCGTGAGAAAAACATGTTACGCTGGTGTTTTATATCTGTCACCAGTATGGGAGCTGGATAAGTATAAGATCACACGTAAATACGGTTTTTGCTCCCCTTTTCTGAGAAATGTTCGAAATGAGATCTTCAAAATAGCTGAATTTTATCCGGAGCTGGACATTTGTTGTGAACATAAAATTTCTCCGTTTGGTGTGATATGATGTCTGTGACACTATAGGGAACATTTTTCACCTTGTCAGCGCAGTTGAAACCTCAGACAGCAGAAGGAGAAGATCTTTACGTATTTTGTCAACACCGTCTGACTGTTGTAAACAGGGGTGCATTCCCCGCCAAATGAATCCCCGTATATAAGAGAAAATAAAGAGGTCAAAGGGGGAGACACTCGGGGAGCAAAGAGCTGGTGAGTCACGGAGTGTGGCTCTCGCAGTTCAAAATATCTTTGTAACATTAAATAATCTGTAATTTGTAATATAGCTGTAAATATTGATCGCATTAAACGTCTCTAAAAGACCATGGCTTCTCTTTTCATCTTAACACAAGAGGTGGAAACGGTACAACCCTTTTCCATCTCTTGTCTAACATCGCCAAAGAGAGCTTTGAAGTGTGGTTTTAGGATTTGTGCTTTGAGAGTTTCAGCATCCTCCTTCTCCAGCTGTCAACAAAAATTGCTTACATTTTTCGACCCCAAATTCCGAAAAATTCCGGAGAAAGCCCTTGAACCATCTCGATTTCAAAATTTCCAAAAAATTCCAATGGAGGATACCCACTTACTTGTCTAACTTCTCAACATTCGGGCGGAAAGGCTCCAAAAACCACCACTCTTTACCTAAAGCGAAAACTAAAGATAGCCTGCGTCTTAAAATAATTCAGTTTCTAACATTTTACGAAGCAAACCCGTACCCCCCCCCCCCCGATAATGTCTCCAGTGAAAATCTAAAATCGCGTCAGAATTGTTTCTGGGGGAATTCCCTTTCTCTAATCTTCCCACATAGCTTGAAATCTTGTTTTCAGCTATACCTTGGGACGATCCCTCAAACCGTTTCCTCTCAAAGATATCCTGAAATTGACTTCAGTTTTGAACACAATTTCAGGAAAGAACCCTTTCCTCTATCCTCTATTGTTATCAAACCTAATATTTTTTTTTTTTTTTTAAAGGCTTGAATAGCTGAAAGTTTTAGGACCCTAACTCCCTTAAATTTCTTAAGTTACCTTAAAATTGACTTCATTTTGAAAAAAAAAAAATCTAGAGAAAACCCATTCTCCGTTCTCCAAACATTCTTTAAAATTGTAATTTTTAGGTCAGTTTTGAAACTTTTTTGACCCAACGGAGCTTTTTCTCGTTTCCCCTAAGAAAGATCAACTAAAATTGCGTTTTTAAGACTTCAATTGAGAGAAATTTCTGGAAAGCAATCCAATGGAAAAAATAAGATTTTTAATTTACCTGAGCATTTTGAAAAGCTAGATCTAAATAAAAAGATAAAGATAGAGATAAATTTAAACGGATTAAAGTGCGGAAAGTAGTTTTTTTTCAGGAACTTTTCTCATGGCGCGGGGCCTCTAGAAGCGCGGGGCCCGTAGCATGTGCTACTTCTGCTCTATGGCTAATCCGGCCCTGAGTACTTAGGGTAACAACAGAAAAAACCCGTGTAACTAACTCTCTTCTCTTATAATAAAATTTAATGCCAAATTTTTACCTTTCAAATATTTTTTTGATCAAAGTATAATGTGGTGAGCCACATAGGTGGTCGAACCTTTATCTACTTCGGCAAAACCGTGCACTCCGTCGTCATGTGAACATGATAGACATAACACTTCAAACTGCACCTAGAAATCTACCTTTCAGTATAAATGTTTCCAATCTCGCAATCCCGATCCCGAATCCCGCATGATATTTAGCGGGATTTATTCCGCGGGATCGAGAGCAAAATCCCGCAGGATTTCAAATACCGCAAAGATTTTCCATACAACGTTTCCCAATTTTTATCGTCCATCAAATGAATATTTTAATTACATGTATCATCTGAAATTTTAATCACCTTCCTGTACATCTGCAAAAAGAGAAAGAAAAACTTTGTCACATATGATGAACGGTAGATTCACCAATCAACAAAACAATAAAAGTATAGTATATTTTTCTGAGAATGAATTGGTTTTCTCATTCGGAGGTTTAAGTTTTCATACGTTCAGCTATTGCAAACATTATAAGCCGTTTTGATAACCATAACTAAATTTTGTAACCCAGAAAATTGAGTTTTAGAAGAAACTGAGAAAGACAGAGTGCAAAATCCGTTGAAGTAGCCCGAATGCAATGCTGGAATACTTTTGTTAACTTAAGGAATGCGCTCGAATCATTTTAACATACTAAAGGTGCACGATATTTTTTCCCTAAGAAGAAAGCAACGAAAAATCAGACTTTTTTTTATTTACACTCTCTAACATGTAGAAAATGCCTACCGATCTCTTTGTCACAATGAAACTAATAATATAAATGTGGGTGGTACCTTGAAAATTATGTTGGATGAAATTGCTGTGCAATCTGAAATTTTCAGTATGACTCTAAAAGAGGTGAGAGAAACTTGGATGAAACACTAGATGACTCGCATGACAATGCAGTACATTAATCTGCTCAAGTTTTTGATTGTCTCTTTAAAGTGAGAGATAAAATTGGCGAACTTATTCAAAAAACGTTTACTGAGACTGCGACCCAAGAAGTGTTTACCCCTGCAGTAACGAAACACACATTGATGCAGCGACCAACGTCAGTGAAACAACAAACCAAGTTAAATTGTAGAGAGTAATACACAAATCAAACCGACATCGTTTTTTCCCCCCGAGATTTGAAGTTCATGAGCAGAAACCTCCAACATGACACCCATAAGAAAAGAAAATTCTATTCAGTTTGTGAGGATCTGTTGCCAAGTGTCCAGAATTATTTAATCTCAGTAAAAGCAACTACAGTGAAGCCTCATGACACATTTTCTTCAATCCTATTATTTTTTGCGCAAAAATCGTTTCTCATCCCATACGAGCAATGCTATGTTAAGACGCATTGGACTTTTTTAAAGTACATTTTGCGTACCAAACGATAGTCGCTAATTGAGATGTAATTTTGTTCCGTACACCTCTACAATTGGTGTACGGATTTCGAGATAACGACTAAATCATGAAACAAAAGCAGACATTCCTAAAAAGCACAACTTCTTCTATTTGGCATAAAGATTTACCTTTTAGAAGAATAGTGTAAATCCCGCGGGATCCCGTGGGATTGGCTCCTTGCAATCCCGAAATCATCCCGCGGGACTGAGACTTTACCTCATGAGCGAAACAGCGTTGTTTGGTTCAAACCACAATTTAAATTAAGTTTTTTTTTTATTTATTTATTTTATTTTATTTTTATTTTTATTATTTTTATTATATATATATATATATATATATATATATATATATATATTTTTTTTTTTTTTTTTTTTGAGAAACTGAATCTTTTTTCTCCAAATGTTTCTTTTTTTAATTTTAGTTTTTTTTTTTTTTTTTTTGTAAAATGTAAAATTATTTCAATGCAAAGTAGCCAGGAAAGCTTTAGAGATAAATTAACAATGAATAAATTTGAAAACTTATTTTTTTTAATGTAGTTCAAGTTTGCTAAATAGTTTTTCTTTTCTTCCTTTCTTTCTTTCTCTCTCTCTTTTTTTTAATCAATGCAACATTTCTAATCAGTGCAACTTTTCCTATTAGGTGCAAAAATATACAAGGAGATTAACTAAGTTTTTCTAAAACTACACGGAGAAAAAATCGAATTAGTTTGTTGTCTTTATTTATTTATTTGTCTTTCATTTCCCTTTTATATTTCAAAACAGCCCAAAATGCATATTTCTGCCAAAATTTCATTTTACTACCTAATTTATTTGATTACTTAAGATTTATAGATCATGTGTCATTGAAATAATCCATAGTATATATAAATCTTAAATCTGTAGAATATTTAAATGACAATAGAAAAAAAACTGAAGTCTTTGAGCACTCAAAGTAGGCATAAAATGGCTCTAATACTCGCACATTTGTTGGCATCCGCGATAGATGATGCAGTCAGAGCAAGAAATTAGATGTATAAAATTTTGAAAACAGAAAATATCCGTGTTACTAACTCTGTTCTATTATAATAAAATTTAATGCCAAATGTTTACTTTTCTAAGATTTTTTTTATCCTTCTTTTATAAAAGAAATCCCTCGTTTGAATGGTAGAAGAATCAGTAAATATTAGTTTTTATGGATTTTTTTTATATTTTTAATGTGTTAAAAGAATAGTATTATTATTTGGATCAGTGGCGGCTCGTGCCTTGAAAAAGTGAGGGGGCCAGATCATGGGTCACTCGCTCTCCCCCCCCCCCTCTGTTTTTGATTTTTTTTTTTTTAATTTAAACTTTCCCTACTTAACTAATTTATTTTAAAAACAGAACACGCTGCAAAATATTTGAACAACTATAAGTAAATCACGAAAGATATTAATCTCATGTTTATGTCCATGATTGCCGGTAGCGTGGTGCACTTTCGCCCCTTGACTTCCTCAAATAAAACTTAATTATTCAGATAGGGAAAAGCTACAAAATACATCAAAAAAATTAGTAATCTCACGTTCATACCCAGTACGCTTCCGGCGCTACAGTACGCCTCCTTGCAGCACCGGTAAGAGGCTGCAAAGGAAGCCTATCACCCCCTGGCTTTTCAAAATAAATAAATAGATTTCTAAAATCAATATTAATCTAATATTTTTAATAGTAATGTTATTTTTAATCTTTTAATTACAAAAAATTTTAAATGAGTAAAGTGCAAAAATAGTGTAATCAGAGAGATTTGTAAAAATTACAAGATAATAAACTTTATCAAAGATAAAAAATACATTTCAGTATTCGCTTTAAAATAAATAAAATAAAAATAGATAAAACTGAATTTAAAAAAAAGCTAAAAATAAATAAATTCAAAAATTTGTTTAAAAAAATCTTAGCGATTTACATGCGGGTGTACCCATCTGCATACGAATCTGCCGGCGCCCATGGGCCAGATTCAGAATTTTTATGCAGACAAAGAAAAAAAATCGAACTTTTTTTTTTCTTCAAATTACTGATAACTTGTCACATTTTCTTTAAAACTGCATGAGCAGCAATTTAAAATAAGTAATAATTTCTGTGTAACAATGAAAAGACATTTTTTGAACTAAAAAAAAAATCTTGTAACGATATATGCACACATGTACATCCTACAACACAAGCAACAGTGGCGCAACGAGAAAATAATTTTTAAGGGGGGGGGGGGGGCATAAGAGGTAAAAAATCTCATCAATTTGATTGATTTGATTTGCTCATCAAATCTCTCAATTTTGAAACTCATAGTTTTAAAAACGCAATTTTAGACGGTCTTTTCGGTGATGTTAGGGAAAAGAACGGTACAAAAGAATTTGTAGAAATTGAAGCCTTAAATAGCAGTTTATAAGCCACATTTATTGACGTTAGGGTAAGAGATGGGGCTCCGGAACTCTCTTCGATCGTCTTTTTTTTTTCTTTTTTTAAAAAACAAAAAGAAATCAATTCCTCCTCCCCCATCCAATTTTTCGAAATTGAAGTTCCAAAAACGCAATTTCGACAAACTTTGAAAATTTTTACGGGAAGGAGTTCTGGAACTTTCCCCTGGAATATTTTTCAAAATTGTTTTTTCCAAAAACACAATTTTAAGCGATTTTTGAACACAGTTTTAAGCAATGTTGTAACTTATTCGTGGACTTTCCCTGGAAATTTTGCGAAATTGAAGTTCTGCAAATGAAAGTTGATGCTCCGTAATATTTTTGGTGGGAGAGAGGGATTAGTAGGACACTCTTTTATTTTCAGACGAACTTGGAGAATGAAGGAAGAAAAGGACGGGGTGGGGGGGTAACTGACAAATTAACTGTAACTATTGAAAATTTTTAATTCAAAGATTTCTTTTTGGAAGGAATTAAGATTTACCCTAACATCATTATTTTTTTCGAATTAAAATCTTTTCTGCCCTGTTGTGTTTCTTAGATACGTTTTGATTTAACATACAATTTTAGCAACTCAATTAAAAACGTGATGAAGTAATAACTTTTAAGGTATATTCAAAAAAAAAAAAAAACTAAAAATAATGACTTTTTCTCTAAATTGTCATTATAGTGCGCTAATTACTTGAAGATAAAGAGTCAAGAAAGGAACAAGTGGTCTATTGTGTAAATGAAGACTTCTTCCTTTACTGTATGTTGTTTGTTTTACTGAATTCCGTAAGAAGAGCATGCGAACAATGTAATACAGGCAGGGTAATGGTCTCGGCGAATCCTGCTGTAAATATTGAGGCTCAATGCGTTGATGTTGAGGGGAAAAAAAATAGACAATCCTCGGCAGCATATATAATCCGCACCTCATTTATTTTACATTTTTTTAGCAGATAATCTGAAGATTATTGGTAAGAAAATTCGGTACAATTCATTTTTTTTTTTCATTTCAAGCACGTACGCACAAAAAAAAAAAAAAAAAAAGGGGGGGGGGAAATAAATAAAAAGTTATAAATTATTGTTTTAAAAAAGTGAGGGGGCTCGGGCCCCCTCCGACCCCTCCCACGAGCTGCCACTGATTTGGATTTGTTCTGTCAAGAATAAGGAATTCATTAGGATTTGAAAAAACTTCAGAACTTGTCTTTTTATTAGATGCTTCTAATTAAAATGATTTCTATAATGCAGAAATTATTCTTGAATGCATTAAACCGATAGAAATAGTGTCTACAATGAAAAATATAATCATTTTTTTAAAGCCTATTTTTCCTCCTATTTGTATAAAGTTATCTTACTATTACATTAGGTATACCATTGCATGATTCGAAACTTTTTCTTAAATATGTGTTGATCTTTTTATTTTTTGCACATCAGACTTGAGGTTCATTTGTCCATACTGCAAAATACTTTCTGTGCTTAAGAATGCATGATTTTAATTTTACTTTTACTTATTTACTCATCTTAAAAAGTTATAACTATGCGGAAATTAATTTAAAAGATTTGATTCTAGGTTATTTATAATTAATCATTGCTTAACTCTCACAGTAAATTGTTTCTTTGATTATTTATTTGCTTCAAGGACCATTTACGAATAGTATTTTTTTTTTTTTTTTTTTAAAGTTAAAGATTTTCAAACAACATTACAAGATTTACTCTTAATTATTTAATAATATCATCAAGAAATTAGGTAAAGAGGTGACTATTTAACTTTCATTAACACCTAACTCATAAAATTTTCATGACTATCCAAAGTTAAAATAGTTCTTCTTACAAATAGTTTTAAACCAAATAAACTCGGTTAAACAAAAAGCCAAAATAATAATATAATGATAATACTTGGCAATTAACCGCGTATTTTTCCTTTTTTTTTTGCATATTTGTCATGTGTTGTATGTTATCTTTACTGTACAAGCTCGCTTATTTGGTTTCCGCTGAAAAAAAGGCGCGAAAAAATCGTCTTAATTCCAACATTTTCCTATCGTAGAATTGAATCCACCGCACATTTCTTGAAATGTCTCGAAAACTTATTTCTGCAGTTACTGCCGTTTACCTGCACACGACAAAATACTGGTTTAATCCAAAACACCGTTTTTTTTTTTTTCTTTTACCAAGCCTGATACTTGCAGCATTAGAAAGTTTTGTTTCAATGTGCTTAGAATTTGTAGAAAAATTTCTGTGAACAAAAAGGCATATGAATTTATATTTTAGCATTTTGTTTTTTGAGCAATCACGATTGCTTATTGTTCTCACTTCACCGTCCTTGGCGTTTGGTTCCTTTTTCAGCTTGAACCAGGGACCTCTGCGGCACCACCGCCCACCGACCTCTGGTCCGGAGCACTCCCCCGGAATTCGCTGCACTCGCGCTCATACACATGCACACTCTCACATACAAACTCACACACACGCCTACGTGCACAAGCATACACATGCACGCACACACGCCTTCACACACAGACACACGTAACCGCCCAGGAGGAGGGGCAAATTTGGGGGGAAGGAGCCATTCCTAGAAACAATAACTCCAATGAGCAGGGTCCTGTCGCAACTCGTGATTGCGAAAAACATAATTTGAATTCAAAATTTCAGAATTCAAATTAATATTTCAATTTTTTTTTTCCTTTCTCGCATCTCTTCCAGGCTAATCGCGATGCACTTCCGTAATTTCACTCGTTCCAACCAACAACCGTGAGTGGCTCAGTAGGCTGGCTCGCTCGTGAGTGGGCTTTCGAATGGGCGATTCCCCAACGCATGTGCGATAAAACGCGAAGCCACTTCGCCGCCGCTCTCCGTTCCGCCACAGGTACTTCCCGTTGTGACGTCACTCGCTCTCCTCGGTACATGCCCAACTGCATCCCGCGCCTCTCTCCCCATCTCTCACCTGCGAGAGTTGCAAAACCACTTGTTGAGCTCTTATCTCATTCCTCTCTCGCTTTTTTCCAGTCTTTTTTTTTTTTTTTTTTCATTCTTTTTGTTTAAGTCATTGCATCGGTGCAGCTGTTTTATGAATCAGAGGCTGTTTCCCGTCCTGCTTTGAGCGGCTCAAATTAACTTGCTAAATCGATCTCTGCTTGATTAGCAATTATTATTTTTAGTTAATAATTTAAATATGTATTTTCCCCCAAGATTTCAAAGCTTCTTATTAGTCAACAGATATTTATGATATCTAACTGAAAGATCATTATAATTAGTTTATGAAACCATTTTGGTTTATCAGTAAGAATACAGTTTATTTCTTAGCAAGACTAATTTTGAATCAAAAACTTGAATTTTTTTTTTCTTTTTCTTGATAACATTGGAAAATAAAGAAAAGAAAAAATATTCGCAATTATCAAGGTTTTCTGGTTGCAAAAGAAAAATCAAGAGAAAAATGAAATTATTATTAAATCTTTGCTTATGTACTAAACTCAATTTCAAGTTTTTATTATTATTATTATTATTATTATTATTATTATTATTATTTTGTATACAAATAGAAAATGGCAACATAAAATTTTTAAATCATCGAGTTTTCTCCGCAAATGTTATATTCCGCCGCTGGAACTTTAGTTTTAAAAAACCTGAAAATTCCAAGCAAACTCCAATTTGAACAGAAAAACTCGTTCTTTCGAATGGTAGTTTCCACTACCGAAATTGTGAAAGAATGCTAATCCAGTTTACAATCTGTCTCCGATTATTATTGTCTTACAAAGATGAAAAGTCATCCTTTTCTCATATGACTTTTCATCCAGAAGCTCAAACTTCTTTCCATCGAAAAAAGTGTTCCTTGTAACACCGAAACACGTGTCTGCAGTAATTTGCAATTTATGTGCTTCAAAACGTTGGTTAATTGATTATTTTAGTTAATAAAGATGCTGTTATTGGGAAAGCAATTGGTGCATGCATTACTTAGGTCAATAATCAAGCTAAAATTTCAAATATTCAATTTTAATAATGTGCGTAAAATATTCTATTGAATTTTTTTTTTAAATATTTCTTTGCTTTTCATGGGGGATCACAAGTAGAGGAGCTACCACTATGTCGCAACACTCTAAATGCTAACGCCTCCAGAAGAGAAAAAAAAATATCAAGAATTATCTGCAAGGTTTTCTACTCCCTCTCAAATTTAAGGTAAATAGACGCAAGAGAACGGGGGAGAAAATCGGCCTAACGACAAAATAACTACCACCTTCACAGGATAGATGGCGCGTTTAATAAACAGAGCATGATGCCGTTCTTGGATAAGGATCTTTTTTTTGGGCTTGCGAAAAGAAAATGATAAGGATCTAGTTCCATGATTTAAACTGCGTGGGAAATCGGCATCAGACCGTCGAAAATACGATGCTGTGAAAATGATTGTTTGAATCCCAATTCTATGTATGTTTACTGAATTCTAGTGTAATACTTCTGTAATAGCCTACATAATTAGAGTTTTTGACACGCATTATTCATAAACATACACATTTATGCGTGTTTTTTTTTTTTTTTTTTTTTTTTTTTTTTTTTTGTACTTTGTCTGCTGCCTAGTAGATGGACTAGTCCACTGGATAACCGTGGTAACTTGGCGACCGTTTTTTTTAATAATCCTTGATTCTTGATCCAAAACTATCTTTGACGCAATTAATTCAGGCTCTGGCATGGGTGGATTTTTGAGAGGGCATAAGGAGGCGATGCCTCCCTTGTCAATTTAAGGTGTCTTTGAATAATAAGAACATACCTATCAAAATTTTAAAGCAAAAAATCATGATTTTTTTTTTCTGAAAAATGCGATGAGTAAAAGAATGATCTTTTCTGAAAGAGGGAAAAAACACCATTCATTAAATACAAACAAATGGCAAGGCTCTCACTGGTTGCTAAAAAGGCGTTTAAAATGACTGTTTGAAAGTGAAAGATACCAGCACAACTATTTAAATGATAATGTAAGCGAAAACGAGTTATGCATTCAGCTACGGTAACATAATCGACAGTTATTTAAACAAATTCGACTAGGCAGCGTTTCTTAATTTGATTGATAAATGATAAGTGGAACCCTTTTAGAAGTTCACTTTCTTCGTGGAACTCCTGTGCTATCCTTATTAGTATAGTTTGCATGCAACATTCAAGGAATGGTTTATTTTCAATAAAAGCCTTTTTTGTTCAAAAAATATATATTTTTCGACTTAAAACACTAATTTAAAAATGAACTCGAATTTCTCTGAATACTATCTATAACTCGTTTCAAAGAAAATTTTGAAGTTTTGATTCAAATGATATGGAGTAGTTCCTATTTTTACTATGACCAGTGGTTGGAAAAACTCTCCCCCCCCCCTTTTTTTGTAGCGAACTACAGCTACTTTATTACAAATGTATGGTTAACTACAATCACAACTACTTTTTTCAAAATGTAGCAACAACAAACTATTTTTGAAAAGTAGTCGCCACTTCGCTATTTTTTTAAAAATGAATAAATTAAAAGCATATGGGACATTCCAAAATTAAAGCAACATTTGGTGCCCGAGACTTTAAGTTGTAATCTTTTCCCAAATTTTACTCCAAAGTTAAATATAAATATTAAAAATGATAGATCAGATATATTTTTCTTTGATACATTACTAAAATTTTACAAAAATACATTTTTTACTTTTAAAATGGGGTTATTGAAATTGCATCTTATGAAAAAGTCCCGTCCCAACAGCACTTTTTTATTTTTAAACCTTATTTTTTTCATGTTATTAATTTTTTTAAAGATATGTTTCTTTTTCTTTTCAACGCTTTGTAAACATGATATGATATTAACATGTTTTTAAAATAAAATTTCAAATTTATTTTTATTTTATGGAAGAAAATCTTGTGTCCCCTAATATTTGTCTCCTGTGTTACTGCCTCCTTATTCTTTAATTATTAGAATAAGAATTTGTTATTTAAATATTTTCAGCAATAGCCATGCACTTCACTGCAAAGTAGCCATTTTTTTCACATGTGACATTTTTAAGAATTCTTGGTGAGGAAAAAAGAACTTTAGACGTAGGTATCTTTTTGGTGTGTCCCCTGTGTTACTATTAAATTACATAAATGTTTAAACATTTTTTTATTTAATCCATGTTAAAACTTACAGATTAAGTTTAAAGAAAAAAAATCACAGACTGTTGTACTGTTTCCATGAACACGTGAATTTCAAGGGGAATTTTCAATGAAATTCTGTCCCCTGTGTTACAAGTCCCCTGGGTTACTATGATCTTGGTTACACAGGAAACAACAAAGTAACATAGGGGAATTAATTGTTTCTAAGCTTACTATGTAGTTAAATTTTGAAATGAAAAAATATTTACGTTGAAAGAACATGCAGTATTTATTTTAAATTACACGTAAATATGTATGTTTAATAAAATTAAATTAAGAACTTGCAAATTTTTCTTTGGTTACATCCAAATTTTGTCAGAGATTGACAATCAAAACAAAGGAGGACTAAAAGGCGCATTTTTCTTCTCTTAAGACTATTTAGATTTCTAATATAAGGATTTTTAATCCCTTTTATTTAAGTTATCAATAAATGAGTTCAGTTTTGGTACTTAGAAAACATTTTTAATGGAAAAGAGCACTAGTCTTTTTTGTTTAAATTGCAAGAAGGGTGTAGTTTTTAAAATAAGAAGCACGTTTTTAACTTATAATGTAATCTTCTTAAAGACCTTCTTAACCTACAATAATGAGATTTTTAGAAAATTTTAATAAATTTTCCCCTTTTTGTTGCAGATAATGGCCGTTATAGAGAACGAAGTAAACTAAATAAAAATAAGGGAAAGGAGGCGAAACAAAAAGCATGTGACAGATATCATGCAACAGAATAGTTACATTCTGATATGCCTGCTAGAAAAATTCAACTAAATAGAAAAAACTGAGGCAAAACAATGTGGGGGGTGGGGGAGAGCTTGAATCTGCTTTAATATTTTCACCACGTGAAGACATAAATTCGCGCAGCTGTAGTGGAAGGAAGAAAATTAAACGAAACAGAACGAAGCTTTAAAAGGATAATTTGCATCTTAAAATAGAGAATAAAAAATTAACACAAAAAATAGAAAAATTAAGAAAACAAGTATATAGAAAGAGCATAACAGATAAAAATAAAGATATTAATATGACTCCTCGTTCAAAAACCAGACAGAATTTATGAGAGCAAATTTCCCTGGAAAAAAACAACTATAACTCAAAAAGTTTCAAGACAACTGTTAAAATACAACTAAATAACATATTCAATATCAACACAATAGAAAATTTGCAAGAAAGAAGAAATCAGTCTCAAAAAAGATTCTGACAAGTAAATGATTAAGAAGTACAGGATTTATGAGAGAAATCGATTCAAAGCTATAGGTTTAAAATCTAGAATTCAGAAAAAGAAGCGTTTAGTAATACATGAAAGTGTTTAATATTTCTTTTTAAGAGATATGGTACATCAAGTTTGATGTCTTACGAAATTCTAAAAAACCCAACTTTGAAAATGAATGGAAATAGGATATATTATAAATTTGATGTGTACCCATTAATGTATATAAAAAATAAATTGTTAGTTTGGATAAAACTTCATTTTTTTATGAGTATTGCATTCATTATGTCCATTTTGTTACTTTGATGTCTCCTGCGTTACCGTATGTCCCCTGTGTTTACCAACACGTTTTTTTAATATGGACAAAAGAGGAAAAAAAATTTTGAAAATGAAATTTGAACAATATGCAATAACTAATTTGTCTAGGTAAATATTAGTATAATTTTACTGTACGAGTATTGATATGCTTTTTACTAAACTGTATTAAGTTTTACATTGGGAAAATACAATAAAGGTAACACAGGGGACATAAAAATCTTATTTAAAGAGGAAAAATATTTCACGAACAAAACAAATTACAAGGGAGAGTAAAAGTGCATCTATATCAGTCTTAGCACCATAGAGATAGGTTTTTACTTTCATATGAAAATAATTATTTAATAATGGTAATACAGGAGACAATTTTTAGTTTACATGGTTACATTTCTATGTTTTATGACTAATATTTTTTTTTAAGTGTGCGACCAATATTCAAACTATATTCATGTATATATTTACAAACCACTCAAACAATATTTTGATTTAATTTTAAAAAAATCTTTTTCATTTTTTCAATTCTTGAAAGAGACCTTTATTTTTGGAATGACCCATATACATACGCACACCGTTTGAGGATTGAACGAAAAAATTAAAAAAACTGGTTTTGATTAATAAATTGACTCATTTGAAAATTTAATATTACTAAGAATTATTTATTGTTTTATACCTTTACCGAGCCAACTTGTCATTTCAAACATTTTTTACGATTTTTACAAATATTCGCTGCAAGAAATGATTTTAAAAGTTGAAGGAATTCAATCTTTTTTTTTAGGTTGGTAAGTTTTTAATCCTTTCCTGACAGTGGATATTTCATTCAAGAAGTACAACTCGGCTGCTTGAAAATGTAATAGATGCAGTCATAATTTGATTAAAATTTTATATAGACATACATATATGGACATAAAATTGATTTTGATGGTGAAAAACATCTTTTAAACAAAAGAGAAAAACTTTAATTTTCATTATAGGAGTTAATTTTACAGGCATTTATATTTTGTAGGAACTAGTTAATTCATTTTGAGTTTCAAGCTAGGGGTCCGGACCTGGGCACCCATCTCCTTTCTTACGTTACGGTTAAAATGAAATAAGACCATTTTTCAATTTTAACAAATGACCTCGAAAACTTACAATATTTGACAATTGACTTTTATTTTGCTGATATATCGACATTCAATCAGTAAAAAAGAAAAATAAAGATTTTTAAAATATTCCAAACGGTACGAGTATTTATAATCAAACATTAATATAAATATCCGAAATATGAAACATAACTAAAAATGCTTACTTTACTTCAATGTGCGAGTGTCGACTAGCTCGAAAAGGCTAAATTGCAAAATTTTCTCGAGTAACGAATTTTGGAGCTTACGCGAATTCCTCACCCCGTAACACGAAAATTTTTGAAAGAGAATCGCAAGGCTTAAGTATCAACTCTTTATTGGGTACTAAATATTAGTTTCGTGAATGAACTTTTCTTTTAACTTCACTGAAAGCAAAAGTACCCCACACTGTACTAATCGAAACATCGCTTTGTTAATTTACAAATCGCCACTCCGTATCTTTTTCATTCTAAATATGAAGTTGATGATTTTTTTTTTTCACATAAGCAGATAGTTTACCTAAAGTTTTAAAAGGAATAACAGAAAGTTTCTGACAGAAAGATTTTCGATATTTTTGAACAATTAAAAGTGCGTCGAATATAATTACTGTATCTACTGTATAGTACTATTGTAGAGCTGCATTTTATTATTGCTACATACTATACGTACCAAACTGTTTTACTTTATGCCATTCTCTCCCATTGATTTTGTGCACCCTAACCGTAATTTTATTCAATAACACAGCTTCTTTTTAAATATATACAGTAAAATTTCAGTTCTCTACGTTTAAATTCGGAAAAAAGGAAGTTAATAAATGGGTTAAAATAGTTTGAGGGGTGTTTACAAATGTCTAAAATAATTGGTATGTTGATAAAAAAAATCGTATAGGTAGATATTCTTTTCCTCAACGCGAAATTTCATTCTAAGTGGGGAGTTTTGGAACGCATCCCTCGCGTAAGTTGAGATTCGACGGTGAATGCGGATGACATTCATACCTTTTTGCTGCATGAAACGGAAACATTTCCGTTATTATACATTTCTATGACACTGTAATATTTATTGTTAGCCGGCCAGTTTAGTGTCATCCTCTTCCATAACATTCATAGTAGCTTCCATATTGGGAGGATATATATATATATATATATATATATATATATATATATATATATATTATTAGGGTGGTCCTTATTTATATGGGAAATTTTTTTTTTTCGGAATTCAACAAGTGACGCCCCCTAGTTTTGTGACACTATAATAAAAAGTAATCGGTGCAAAATTTGAACTCGATCGGTCAATAATAACACGTGCCCCTAGGACGTTGAACTTTAACACTTCTGATAATTTTCTCACATATCTTCGAGTTTTTACTTCAGGTCCCGTACATCGTGTCTCCTAGGTTTGCAAAATATTTTTTACAGCGTGGTAGCACTAAAATTAATATTTTTAATTACTTCACATCATCTAAAAATTTTACATTGAATAAGAATTAAATAGTGCTTTAGAAACTTTACCTTAATCGTACGCTTTTCTCAGTGTATCTCGATCGTGTGCATTTTTTTTCCGGAGTCTTGGACTATCTGTAAAGAACTAAATTGCTTTTGTGACTCATGTTTTATAAATTGATTGGGAAATTCTTCGATTAATTGTGCTCCTCTTTCAGTTGCATCATTCACAACTTTCAGCATTTCAACGATATCTCTTTCCCTTTAAAATAGCTTCCTTCATTTTGCCATGAATCAGGATCAAATAGGAAAACATCTTTAGGTGTTTGTAACTTATCAAACAGTTTTATTGACTTGTAATTAATTCTATAAAGAGGAAGATCTTTACTATGAAAGTATTCCAAATCATCGACTCTTATCTGAATTTTTTATACAGTCATCAGTCACGTCTTCCTTTTCAGTAAGCATTTTTTGGAGTAGTTTTTTTCCTATCTTCAAAGTTAATTCCTTCGTCCAATACGGACAAAGCTACTAGTTCATCCCCTAAGTACCATAAGTGTGATTTATGAATTTTCCAATCACAGTTTCTGCTGCATGTTTGCTACCATTTTGTACACTGCTAGTTTTTTAGACACATTATTTTAAATTGTCTAGATTGGATTGCTGCGGAAAACCATATTTTCATGAACATTATATGTAAAACAACACTTACGGACATTCTCTTCATGTAAAGACAATTTAAATTGTTTTCTAAATATATATAAATATTCAAATAATAAATTCCTTTTGCCACCCATCTGGCTCAGGGATAAGCTTCAGGTTGCCGAAAACATAACCCTGTAGAAGGGACGACTTCACCAAGAAATATTATTACACGTTATGAGAATTCTCAGTAATATTTCTCAATTCCGCTTTCTACAAACAATAACATGTCATCAACTTCGTCTTCTAGAATTTAAGTGGTATGTGTACTTGATTGAAATGTTATAAGTTCTGAATGATGGAGATCTTTCCACAAAATTTTGAAGCGCTGAGCTTAAATAATGGAATATCGAGTGTAGAACTAAGAAAGGCAAGAACTTCTTTAAAGACATTCTGCAGTACGATTTCAAGTGCATGATGATGGCAATCCAAATGTAATATATCATCGTTCAGCTTTTTCTCTAAAAAATTACATGCACAATTTATACGGCCGGTATTGTAAGCCGTTGTATCAAACACTACAGCTTGAACAATTAGTAATAAAGAACAATCATCTAAGAGATCATATACAACTGAAGAAATTTCTTAGGAATTCTGAGTAGCTGTCCAACATTGGGACCTGAAGCTATCACGGTAAGCCTATCATCGTTTTTTTCCCAGTTACATCTGAATGTAGCTTTGTATCCCAGTGAATAACTAAAAAATATAAATTTAAATTCATGAAATCTGATTTTAACTCTCGAAGACTTTCGCTTGCTCTCTTAAGGGATGTTCGATTGATCATAAGGTCATTTGGATTTAAATTTACTGCATCTACATAGGCTGCTAATACATGAACAGCATCTTTATCCCTAATATGGCACTTGTTTAACATTGATGAAATGCGAGTAGATATCAATAGTTGTCAAGCTTTTTTGCGTTGTGGTAGACCAGATATAGAAAAAAAGTTTCAACAGGTTAGGATAGATATCCCTTTCGGTTTTCTAAATCTTGTGAATTGCAAGAAGATTTTGATGATAATAAAGGACTGTGTTGAAAAAAAAAGACAATTTAAAGTATAGATTTTTACATTATTCCGATCTGGAACTCTTTTAAATTTATATTTTAGATATGGAAAATCGAGTATATTTTTATGGTAGAGTAATCGAGGATCTTTCAAAATTTATATTTGAAAAATGCATGAACATTTAAGCATATTTATAACTAAAGAACAGCGATTTAAAATATAATTGCCATTACTTGTACTTATAGCATTGAAACCTAGCGACCCTTTTTGCCACACCTATTACATACACAGAAAATTTTCTTAATCAACACCCCCTAAAGCCTGGAGGAGGCAATTTGTTGTTGTCAAATATCATTCATTAATGGTCTTTAGAATCTCTTGTGTCCCTCTTGGTGGAAAGAAATGTTCCCCTGCCGCTTGGTTTGAAACGAACGCGAATAGCGGTATGCCTGTCCCAAAGCCATTGGTGTACATGTACCACCTGTAATACGTAAAATTTTACAGAATGAAAGTGAGAGAATGGTTCGTCTGGAAGTAGCAACATCTATTGAAGTTCAAAATTACTTTAAATATGAAACGTAAGAATATTTTTACATAAAGATGAGAAAATTCACAATTTCTTCTTCGAAACTCAAAAAAGGGGGCCCTAGGGGCACGGGTTAATATTCATGGATTGACTTAAAATTTCGCATGGATCATTTATTTGTATAATGGAACAGATTGAGGGGGCGTCGCGTAAAATATCTGCAACTTCAAAAATAAGGACCACCCTAATATATATATATATATATATATATATATATATATATATATATATATATATATATATATATATATATATATATATATATATATATATATATATATATATATATATATATATATATATATATATATATATATATATGGGCGCAATAATCTCATTGACATCTAAAATTTTCATCCACGGGAGACATTCTCTGCTAACAGAAAACACAAACGGGGTACTACTTGGCAGTTATCGTTTATTCTTTTCTCTTTAAGCCATGCTCTACTGAAGGCAAATATTTGGGAAATGTGAGCATTTCGATGCCAAACAAACTAATGGCGTCTAGCAGATAGAACATATGGCGTCAAAATATGTCTAATGTCAACTCGCATTTTTCAGTCTTACGAATCTGATTGATGCAAGTTTTACTCGCGTAAGACTTGCACCAGTCAAATCCTTTGAAACCTCGGTTTTTTTTGAAACTTCATTTAAAAGTAGTTTTTAGAAATCGCTACAAACTACTGTTTTTTTTTTTTTTTTTTTTTTTTTTTTTTTTTTTTTTTGTAGTGAACTACTCGCTACTCTACTTTTTTTTCAAAAGTAGTGCGCTACACTACAAACTACTAAAAAATGTAGCTACTACAGTAGCGTTGCTACTTGTAGCACGCTACTTCCAACCACTGACTATGACAGATACATCTTTAATATCAGGCTTCCTAGTAAAAAGTTGCATTCTCAGATTAGGTTCAGCACTATGTCCGTGGTGATATTTAGTTTTTGTTGATAGATAAGTTGAAAACATAAATTTAGTTGCAAGTAGTAAAAATGCCAACAAAAAAATTTCGTGACAATTGAGGACGTTCATCTTTAAAACTGCACCAGAATTTCATTGGACGGTATTATTTTAAACTTCTGGTGCAAGGAAGGATCATCTGCCATGTCAATAAGAAGAGTCATTTTATAGAGTTGACCTGACATAATTGAAGGTCATACATTGACAATAAAATGGCTTTTTAATCCACGATTGATACTTTCTCAGCGGAAAGTACTTATTAGACACTTAACTCAAAATTAATTTTTAGTGACTGGACCGTTCTGTGAAAATAATGCAAGTTTCAAGGAGCCCTTGGTACTCCGTGAAACCCTGGGGTTCCGCGGAACACAATTTAAGAAACGCTGGACTAGAGGATAAAAACTGAAGAAAAAAAAATATTTTGCGCTACCAGGAAGACATATTTGTTGTATTTTACTTCCTTTTTCTGTAGAATTGAAATGAGTTTCCAATATAAACCAATATATTTTGGGTAGTTATAGACAAAAGATTTTAAATTATCTTCGGGTTTCAGCAACAAAATCGGGTACCAGCAACAAATTGAGAAAACAAAAACAGGTTTTTGATCATCTTTCATAGTAAATAGCTGGGAATAAGCTATACATTTCAGAAATAAGTTAACGAACTATGTAGAATTTATTTTTATATTTTCGTGAAAGTATCTCTTATACCCACGGAGGTATAAGCATTTCTTTCAAAAATACAAATTTTATTTGAAGGTTTTCAGCTCATATCACGCAGAGTTTTCCGTTAAACGTTACTAAACTTTCAGAATATTTGACAGCATACAAGAGGAACATAATAATAAAATTTGGAGTTAAAAGATTGAAAATTTCCTGAAATATGAACATTTAAAGCAATTCATTTTTCATTGCGCATGCGCGAAAGATAGTAATTTATAACCTTCCTAATCTAAAGCCCAGATAGATCCTGCAACTCATAAATAAAATTTCACCTCTATATCTTTTAAATGTAAGAAGTTATCAGTGATCTAATGAGTCAAATTTCAATAATTTTTGGATAGGCAAAGAATGGTGAGGTGTCGTTCGCAAATTAGCAACACTTCTCCGTTATTGTGCAGAGTGATTCATGATAAAAACGGATTATTTGCGAACGATCCCTCACAATTCGTCGCCTATCCAAGACTTATTGAAATTCGGCTCATTATATTGCTGATAACTTTTTACGTTTTAAAGATATCAAGGTGGATTTTGTAATGAGTTGCAGGATCTATCTGGGCTTTCGATTATGAAGGTTATAAATTGCTATCTTTTGCGCATGTACAGTGAAAAAAATAATTGCTTTAAACGTTCATATTTCATTTAATTTTTAATATTTTAATTTCAATTTTTTTAAATGGTTCTCTCGTATACTGTCAAATATTCCGAAAATTTAGTAATGTTTTACGGAAAACTCTGCGTGTTATAAGCCTAAAACCTTCAAATGAAATTTATATCTTTAAAAGAAATGCTTATCTCCGTGTTTATAACAGATACTTTCACGAAATTATAAAAATGAGTGCTAGATAGTTCGTTAACTTATTTCTGAAAATGATTGCTTATTATGAGCTATTTACAATGAAGGATGATCAAAAACCTATTTATGTTTTCTGAATTTGTTGCTGGTTCCCTAAATGAATAGTTGATTCAATTGTTAATGGAAAATGACAGCTGAAGTATACCTTTTAGGTGAAAAAAAATTACAGAGCAATTGGTCTCTTATTTCTCGAGCACTCCGTAAAAATGCGAATTTTTCAAAGTGTAAAACTTATGGTCATATAATGGTATCTATAGGAAAATGATGTTTGTATATAAACTAGCAGTTTGCTAATTTTTTTTCATATTGAGTCACATTTCATCGTTTGGGATAAGTAATCTGTTTGAGAAAATAAAATAACAATTCCTAATGATAAAATAATAATTCTTTTTATATATTTTCCGACCAAAAACAAACGCATTTATTGGGAGAAAACTCTATAAAATATTATGGATAGGAATTTTGATCTTTGATTTATACGTTTATTATTTGTTGTTAATTTTGTAAATAGCAACATTGATTCATGTTATGGCTCTACGTGGACTTATTCGCGATACATTTTACTGTAATCCAGAATTTTAAGCTTTAAGTTTATTTTTGTCGAGGTTTCACGTAGTGATAAAATATTCCAGTTAGACATTATAAAAATTAAATGAATTGTTTGAGTTTAGAAGTTTTACTGAGTTAAGATCTATTTTTAAATTTTTCATGTTTATTTTAACTACTTAAAACAAATTAAATTAAGTTATGATTGAAACAAAATGTGTAAAAAAATTGAGGAAATAATTTTATCCAGCAGCAGAGTTACGTTCTGAGAATTTTTTTCTTTTTATTTGATATATAGGATACTATACTAATATATTTTTCACGTTTAGACTTCATAAAGGCCAACAATGAAGCATTATTTTTGAGTATAAATAAGTACCTTTATTTAACAAAATTTAAATTTACCAAGTTTTCTACCGTAAATTTCTTAAAATCTCATTCATGATGTCTTAAGAAATTATCATCGTACATTTCAGATTCTTTAAGACTGCTTTCTTTAAACGGTTTTGTCAGGAATATGCAAAAATAATTTCTATTGTATAAATATTTTTCATGTAGTGACTTATATTTGAAAAAAATGTGTTAAAAAACTAAAATATTTCATAATAGTTGTGTGTGTGCTCGATTACCTCTAAAATCCTTATTTATTTAAATGACATTAAGATTCCAGTATAGATCAAAGTATGTAGGTTTTTTTTTTATTTTTTTTAAGCACTCTTTTTATTTGAGTAAGTACAAAATTTTGACAAAGCTCGTCTGAAGATTTCGCAAATTTCTTCTAAAAACAGCGTAAATTTAACTTTTTTGTAATTCTGTACTTAATGATGCCCAAAAATACTGAATCAGTGTTCATCTTTATTAAGTTCAAATTTGAAAATTTTGCTATGATGTTCTGTATTACAAGTTTCAGAAATTTTGCTCTTTGCGTATTTGTTTCCCTTAATGCAAAAACTTCCTATTAGCTTCATATATACAGGGCGTGTCGAAATGATAGGTCCACCCGTAAAATCGAAAGTTATATTGGTAAAAAATTATTTATTGTGTACAAAGTACTATTTTATAAACTAAATTGCTTCATTCAACGTAAAATAATACATAAAGAGTATACACGTAATAGGAATAATAAGTTAAACAAAATTTACATGAAACAGCTGTTCCAAAAAGATAGGTCCATTGAGCCAAACATCGAATTAATGTTGAATTAATAAGAAATTTTTGCACTTTCTTTCTGAATAAGCTCATAAATTCTATTCGGCATGGTTTCTACAAGTTTTTGCATACAATTTGTCTCGATTTTTGACCATTCGGTGGGAATAGCCTTTTTCAGGTCTGCAATACTGTTGTACTGCGTACACCGCTCTTGCGGGTATACCCCACATGCATTTCTACCGGATTCAGGTTGGGGCTGCAAAAATTGTGTCTGTTTAAATACCTCCAAAGCAGCCAGCATAATCTCGCAGTAAGACTAAGCAACGAGATTTATGCAATTTTTTTGGAAATAAACGTGGTTAGAGCAAAATTTCTGAAGGTGAACCTATCTTTCCAAAACGGTCTAAAAATGAAAATTTGCAAAAAAAAAAAAGAATTATTTATTTTTATGAAATTTCTTCATAAATAGTTATAACAATTACTGATTAATTATCTGTACCAAAAAAGTGATTCTTATCCTCAATTAACTTTGAAAAATGCGGGTGGACCTATCATTTCGATACGCACTGCACAATAGCCATTTCAATGATCGGGTAACGATCAGTGGCGGATTGGTTAAAGAAATCGGCCCTGGCATAAAGGGATGTCGCGGCCCCATAACTCCTATAGACACAAATTTTTACAAAAATGATTGGGAAACGATATCACTTAAATACGAGGAAGTTATTCAAAAAAATTAAATGCTTTCTTTTAAACAAAATTTGTTTCTAAAAAAAAGGTGATTGTAATAATCTATTTAAGTATTTTTAAGTGCCTGGTGTTTTATTAATTACTAGTGGAACCCTCACGGCTTTTCCTGTATTAGAAAATTAAAAGGTCATTTGGTTCGCCTGTATATTTACAAAATTTCCAAATAACGGATGATGAATTTCTCCCTAATTTGCTATATTCATTTGCTTGCCCATGTTACGGTTCCACGTTATGATACTTTTGTAATTTACTCCTCCACGTTGTGATAATTTGCTCGGTAAAATGTTCTTAAAATTGGAATAGAAAAAGAACAAAATTGAATTTTTGAAAAATCGCTTCGAGGTGCACCCCCATGCTACAAACCAATTTTGTACAAAATTTCACGAACATTGGCCAAACAGTCTAGGTGCTATGCGCGTCACAGAGATCCTGACAGAGAGAGATCCATGCAGACTTTCAGCTTTATTATTAGTAAAGATTTCCGTAATGATATCTTCTAACATTTTTTCAGTTTGAATAGGGAGATTATTAGGGAGGCGAGGGGTGTGTGCGACCCCTTAATTTTGTCAAACACATGTATCAATACAGAGAGAAAGGGAGTAGATTTATTTTTTTGCTTATGGGAGTCATTAAATATTAGCAATATAAACCTAATTGTAAGTTTAACATTAAGTCAGAAATATAGGGTCCTGGGGTCTCTCCCCCGGAATTTTTTCAAATTGTCAGCCTAAAAATACTATTTTAGATGATCTCTGGTGATGTTAGGGAGAGCGGAGGTTCAGGGTCCTCCTCCGGCAATTTTTTGGAAGTGAAACTCCAAAATTGCATTTATATATTTATTGTCAATTATGTTAGGCAGATGGGGTCCGGGAAAATTTCAAAATATTAGTTCTGAAAACGCAGTTTTAAAAGATTTTGGGTGATGCTAGGGAAAGAAGAGATTCAAGCAACATCAACTAGAATTTTTTTTTAATTGAAATCTTAAAAAGGTGATTGTAAGCATTTTTTGATAAAAACTAGGACATCGACAGGAATTCAAAAGTTAAGTTCCAAAAACCAAACTTTTAACCGACCTTCGATCATTTTGGGAAGAGGAGTTATGGCGGGGCTCTCCTTGGAATTTTTTCGAAATGGAAGCATTAAAAACGAGATTTCTGACGGACTTTCCTTGAAATTTTTCGATGCTATAGGTTCGAAAACGGTGTTATAAACGATCTTTCACACTGTTACTAAGATGAGAGGATAGAGTGCTTTCACCTGGTAAACAATCGAAACTTCGGAAAGAGAAAGATAGGGGTAATATTTTTAATGCGGAAAGATGAGGTTAGTGGACAATGGAAGATATAAAGGTCTAGTATATCTGTGAGTCCATGACACCATGACATGGACTTTTACATGATACAAAATCTGAAAATGAGAAGCGAAGTAGATAGGTAGGGAAAGGACTATGCCAGTTGCAACTAGTATGTTGTGGCCATCACGAAACTTTCTTCTACACTGTTAAAAAAATTTCCTGAAAATAACGGAGAAAGTACCGGCAGCAAAGTTGCCGTAAATATTACGTTTACGTTCAATGACTTTCCGTGATTTAACAGAAGTTCCATTTCTTATTTCTCCGTAGTTGTAGTTTTCCGTTTATAAATTTCTCGTGACTGAACGAAAATTCCATTTCTTATTTTTCCGTTCATTTACGATCTTTCTGTGTTTTAACAGAATTTACGTTCCTTATTTTTTCATTGCGATATTTTTTCCATTTCTCACTTTCCCGTATTTAAGTAAAAAGATTTTATTTTCAAAAAATATTTAAAAAGTTATGTCAAGTATTGACTTTTCGTTTCATTAAAAATTTAGTTCTTTAAAATGATATATAATACAGATATAGTTAACTGTTCTAAAATTATTACTTTTTTTTATTTGCATTTGTTACTCAAAGATTTTTTAAATTAACATCTGGAGAGAGAACTTACCTAACATACCAAGCATCCATTTGCTGACCAAACCTTTTATATATCAATTTCAGATGAGTCTAAATTAATCAAATAGTAACTAGCAGAAAAATTGATGGATTTGAATAGTGACACCAATTATCCCTGCATGATACTGTTCGATATTCCCTTCGTCGTACATTGTCTGGTGGTTGGCATGGAGAAAAACATACAAGAAAAAATATGATATTTTTATTCGCAGAATATGGTCAAATAAAATGCTATTAAAAAACAGGTTGACCGTTATCATATAATAAATATACCTGATAGAGATTACCGCATATCTATTGTGTTTTAAAAACAGAATCATTGACATGCACGTGAAGAATTTTTAGTTCCCAGATGCTACATTCCCCCCCCCACCCCCCAATGATATCCAATTTTTTCACTCAATTGGAATCGCAACATAGATTTTTAGTACATAATCATTATTACTTAAGCATATATCAATATCAATCAGTTCGTTTTACCAGCACTGTTTTTTCCAAGAAACTTGCAATAATCTCAAACAAGTTGTTGGATAAGATCTTAATAAATTAAATTAAGTACTTATTGTTGCCAAAACTTTCATTGTATATATCAAAGATCAACAATGCACCTTTATTTAGAGATTTAAAATAGTTACTTTCAGTATTCCAAACTGTGAAGTGAATCCCCCCCCCCCCCAAAAAAAAAAACTGAGTGATTTTTTCTATCTTGCTCGCACACCACGATAATCTCCGGTATAGATACGAAATGGCATTTAGTGTATTAACTTTCAAGAATGCGTAAGAGCAATAAAAAATAACTCTATAATAGTTGTATAAATTCTAAATAAACTATCATCGGGATTCTATCAAATGCATATTAACAAGGAAAATACATTTGTATATTAACATGTACAAAGATATTCAACAACACTTACATATGACCAGCGGTGCTAAATGCATCTGGATACAGCTAATCCAATAGGCTTTATTTTAAATTGATAACACGAGATCCTTAAACTATTCTCACTGCTAGAGCACACAATATGACTAACGAATAGAATTGTTCAAAGTATTGAGCAAAATATTAAAACCACAAAAATATTCTAATACTGACTCAGTAAAACCCACATCAAATCACCAGGGCGATCAAAACACATCTGCGAGTCTAAAAATGGCGCGAACATTTTTCCAAACCTACAAAGCTCAAAGGCGTATAAACAATTTCGACATACGAGTATATTACTCTCCAGACATGAAATAGCAAGCTATCTATTTTCTCTACAGCATGAGTTGTTATTCTAAATATGCTTTTAATTAGCAAAATGTAACAGTGCGATTAATAAGCACTATCAATAAGTGATGTTTATCATGACTTGGAGACTAATAGGAGCAAAGTACAGCACAGCGGCAACCCTAGAAATGGAAAAATTCCGTTTTCGTCGGGATGTTTACGTTTTTGTAAGGAAAAAATACATTTGGAAGCATTACAGAAATATTCTGTTAAAATCAGTCAGAAAACTACCTGAATTTTCAGTTTTTTTTTAACAGTGTATATTTTTCCTTTTTCTGATCCCTCCCCATGCTTGACAAGGAAGCAATATTCCTAACAAAAACAAAATTACACATGCAAAAACTTGACTACCATCCTAATGTCTGAATTATTGCAAAAGCAAAGCAAAGAGCGAAAATTGAAAGTTATTTTAAAAGCCTTGCTTGAATTAATTACAAATATTTTATTTGTTAACAAACATAAGATGGCAACAGTTAAAAATTTTAAATCATTGAGATAATATTTCCGATCATTTCCATACAATTAAAATCACGAGAAATACGCAGACGAAAATCTATTACGATTTATCTTTCTTATTGTTGCATTAATAAAGCTATTTTTATTCGCTAAAAAAATTGCTTGGTGTTTAGATTTAAATTTGAGGTTTTAATTTAATTTTTGGGAATAGGTCAAAAAACCTTCTGCCATGATGTTGTTATGGGAAAAAAGGGCATTTGTGGCCCCCCCCCCTTTATTTTTGAGATTGAAGCCCAAAAAAGGTAATTTTAGACAAGCTTTGATGATATTATGGGGAATGAGATGCTTAAGAGGCCTCCGAAATGTTTTCGACACTGATTTCTAATGCTCTTTAATGATGGGGTGGGGACATTTCTAGGTCGATTGCGGCTTCGATTTCTCGAAGTTTTTCGAAGCTGAAATCCCAAATACGCTGTTGTAGACCATCTTTAGTGACGCTAAACTAAAAACTGGGGTTCGGGAGTTTTTCCCATGAACCAGGAATTCCTTAAAAAACTAACTTTCAAAAACACACTTTAGGCTAGCTTTGTAGTGTCTAAAAAGGAAGATATAAGCTTTTAGATCCCTCTCTTCCCCCCTTTTGGCTACGTTCCCATCTTCTTTTATTTATTGATAAAAAATATGAAACACCCTGCAAGTCTTCTCTTTCAAAACCATTTACATGTAGATTTTCCATAGTAAAATTTTCAATTTCCAGCCTAGTATTTTTATTTGCTTAATATGCAAGCCATCTACGGCCCCAGGTTAAAAAAAAACCTTTCTTGAACTGATCTGGTGCTTTGGTGACCTAAAATAACCTTAATGATCTTTGGTCTTTTTTTTCACTCTATTTTATTTTAAATATCATTCCTTCTTCACTTCTTGATAATGTTTTGTTTCAATTTTCAATTCATGCACAATTTTTACCATTCAAACACCTAGAACTACTGGTGTGACTATTTATTTCAATATTTTCAATCTCTCTCGCTATATTTTAATTTTTCTCCTAGTTAAACCATATATCGGGGGCCTTTGCATTTTTCTATATACATACCTCTGATTTTCAGGATGATATTTTTCATTTAAAAAAATAGGAAAGGAAAATGGTAGAAAAGGTAGATGTGTCGGCGGTCCCTGAGAATCATATTTTTTTTTATAATCATTAATCATTTTTTAACTGAAGGGTCTTCAACCGTGAATTTGAACCCTTTGAGGGATATTGAGTGAGAGAAACTGAATATTTTATTTTTCTAAAAAAAAATTTAAAAACACACATTTCGGAGGTCTTTACTTGAATAATCTTAATAATATAGAATTTTGGATGTTCAAATTGTGTTAAAAGATTGCATTTTCTGTTAAATCTTTATTGAAAAAACACTTTTTGTCGCTTTTATTGCAATTGTTATGAACTACAAATCATAAAAATTTTCAATTGCCATTCATAAGTAAAGTAAATGTGAATTGCAACTCATAGATGAAATTGAAAAATGGACAAAAGTATTTCAACTTTTAAACAATACCCTTGTTTTTTTGTTTTTTATTGCATTACTAAAATGAAATTGGTGGCTCCATTTCTGAAAAACTGGGCTGGTGTAGCACCCCCACGGCCAAGTTGGCGACGACCTTGCACCCTCCATCAGCGGGCTTGAGCCCATGCGTAATGAGGGATTGAAGCTCGAGAATTTATGTAGTGGTACAGTAGAAGACCGTTATAACGCACACCTTGGGACCAGGGCTTTTGTGTTACACAGGATTTTGCATTATATAGATCATTTCACAAATTTTGAAACTAATATTCAGAATATATCTATATATTAGCACTTCAGAATAAGTTCCATCTGCAATGAGTATTAAAGCACCAATATTTATAATTAGTCATTCGCAAATAAATATATTTCTCAATCAAAAGAAAGTGAATTATCCTGCACTTCTGCTAGCTTCATGGTTTGCATAACAGTTTTATTTTCAAGAGTCATCTGCTGGTATTTTCTTTTTACTGTGAACACCAATTTTCATTTTAAAACTTAGAATTAAGATGGAAAGATGAAAAACTGTTTCAAAATTTAATTTTCCTAACAATTTTTACGTTTGCAAGACAAAACAGAGGGAATTTTTTAACTACAAAACCTATTGTTTACTTTTGAAAAGTTGTATGGTTTATAGAGAATTGCGTTATATAGGTCGGCGTTATAACGGTCTTCTACTGTATTTACATTTTTGTTTTTGTAGACGGGCAACTGATCAGCCCAGAACATGACCGGCCCACCGGGCAAATGCCCGGTTGCCCGCCGGGTGTATCCGCCACTGGTAACGATGACGTCACCAACCATGAAACTCGTGACATAGCATGATAATTTGATGATATTTTTTAATAATGTTTGACATGCAGGGATTTTTTTTTTTTTTTTTTTTGACAAATCTGATCTGGATCCGTTAACTTAACTGTTTTATAGGTAAGACTAATTTTAGGGCAAGAAAAAGTGGTCAACAACGAACACTATCAACTGGAGTTCAGGGTTAATCCACTGGAGTTAGGGTGATAATTGCAACTATCAAAATGTCACCTAACAGGCAATTGCTTCATTCAAACGTATAAGCAATTTTCACCCGTCATACCTTGACGAGTGATTTTCAAGTATATATATAATTTCGTTTTCTTTTACTTTATCGAGTGTTACTTCTTTCAGACAGATAAATTTCTCATTGTTGCTTTCTAAATGCTTTTTAACATCAAGTGTGAAAATTTGCGCTGGAAATGGGGGAAATTATTAAACAGTGATTGAATGGTGAAATCACATCACGAGCCAACTGAATTAGGTTAACGAGGAGATACGAAGTGGAACGTAACGTATAACAAGCATTTTTTTAATATAATTTTTACACAGATTTCTATTATTAAAGGATGAACCACTGGGCTGTGACCTACGTTCGCACAAAGGAAAGTGGATAACTGTAACTTCACGCGTAACAAAGAGAAGAAAAAAAAGTGTTCCAAGTTTTCGTTTTGTGACATAATGCGATCGCTTCTGCATTATCGTTCTGGCATGATGAAAACAGAATTACTTTCTAAAGTTTTCATTTCGCAGTTTTGATGGAACGCTATGCAGCAAAACAGTAGCTTATTACATAGCCCCCGCCAAACTGAATTTACGAAACATTCGGATTGTTCCAAATTCTGATAAAAGTGAAAATTTAAAATTAAAAGAAAGTGTGCTAGAAGAAGTTAGTTATAATGCTATATTGAATTCCTTGATTCAAAAACAATAGAACGAGCAAATAGAACGTCTCCTGTTTTCATTAGAATAGTGGATGTGTGTCATTCCACAAGAATGTCAAGCTGTAGGGAAAATTTCTAACTCAATTTATATCATATGTTATACCCATTTTAAAGATACCATTCTGAGTTATCTAGTCTGGTAACAGTCTTTTCAAAATAGATGCCTTGCACAGAATAATTGCTGCTTGAAGATCTTCGAGAACAACATCTAAATATTGCCTATAAAATCATTCAAGAAACGCGTCTTTTATTTTTTCAAAGCATACATTTTATGTGAATGATTTTTTTTTCAATTATTGCTTATATTTTGAAATTTCAGTTTCTTTAATTTCATTCATTGAATTTTTTTATTTTTTCTCGTTGAGCCTAACTTGACTTCTTTGTTAAACGACGTTCGTCACTAAACGTCATACTTTTTCTCTTCCACACTTTTTTATAGCAATGATATAAGAAAAATAGTGTTTTATCCTTTTCCCCAAAAGCTATTCGGAATGCAAAATGTTTATTAAAATATATAAACAATCAGTTATCAGCGTGACGAGCATAACAAATAGTTTGTGACGAACGTAACCGCTTGAAACAAACACTGCATCTTTCGAACGTTTAGTTCAATTCAGTGTTGCCAGATGGTTAAATCCAGATTTCCCCATTTCCCTTCCTACTTTTCCCCAAAAAGCGATGTTTTCTATCAAAATTCCCCAAATTCAAAAATTATTTTTCCACTAATATTTTCATAAAATGAATGACTTCCTTTAATATTTTTGTCTCCTGAAAAAAAAAAAAAAATTCCCCAAATAGCCAAATTTTCCTATAAAATTCCCCAACTTTTTTTTTTTTTTTCAATTTTCACTTTTTTTTTGTCTTTTCTTTATCTTTATCTTTCTTTATCTTCTTTACTAATAATAAAGCTGAAAGTCTCTGTCTGGATATCTCTCTGTCTGTCAGGATCTCTGTGACGCGCATAGCACCTAGACCGTTACGCCAATTTTCATGAAATTTGGCACAAAATGAGTTTGTAGCATAGGGATGTGCACCTCGAAGAAATTTTTCGAAAATTCGATTTTGTTCTTTTTCTATTTAAAATTTTAAGAACAAAATTGTAAGATGGACGAGTAAATTTTCAAGATATCATAACGTGGAACCGTAACGTGGGCAAGCCAATTGGCGAGAAATTAATCATGCATTATTTGTAAATATACAGAGGAACCAAAACACTTTTTAATTTTCTATTGCGGGCAAAGCCATGCGGGTGCCACTAGTCATAAATACAAGCATCTGACCGAAAGATAAGGAATAGCCAAATGTTTTTTTTTTTTTTTTCTACTTGCATTTACTACTCTGCTTCTGTATGTACATTTAAACTATGATATTTTTCATATATTTATCCAAGAACATTCTTCATCACACTCACTTATTTTTACCCATTTCACGTATCAACTAGTTTCTCACGCAGAACATTAATGCGAATTCCGTAGCATAATATTCCACATAATGCGAAATGCGAATTCCATAAAGTTAATCAAAGCTAAACCAACACTGTTTGATACAAACAATGTAACTACTACTTCCTGTCGTGAATCTCAATACGAAAAAAGTTCTTTTTTCCCTGAGGTTTTTTTTTTTCCCCTGGGGTTTTTTTTTCCCCAGGTTTTCCCCAAGAAAAAAAAATTTCCGCAAAGAATTCCCCTCAAAAGTCATTTTCCCAAAATTTCCCCAGAGATCACCAGATTTCCCCAAAATGGGGAATTTCCCCCAATCTGGCAACACTGAGTTCAATAAGAAACAAGTAACTAAAATTAAAAAAAAAAAAAAAAAAACCGACTGAGTCGCAAATGTAGAATCAAGAGGGAGGATTGAAAATCCCTTTAAAAGCATTTTACTATTAAAAATCAATTACAAATATAGGGCCGTGGTAGCCCGATCGGTAGAGTGTCGGATTCGGGGCCGGAGGGTCCTGAGTTCGAACCTCGATGGTCGAAGATCCACCGTCGTCATTGAAGGGGACTGGGCGACGTTAAATATGCTCGTGGTCTCAATGTCCTCCAAGTGAAACGATACCTCTGGGGGTGCTAGCACCAGGTAGCTATTAGCTCCTGGATTAGTTCTAAATTCTCATTAACTGTACGATCCGGTGATGGTGCTGCCATCTATCGGTATAAAAAATAATGGAGGCAAGGCACTTAGTATGCAGTCCTCGACATAAATACAGTTGTAGTCAGTTGTGACTCGGAATCGGAAAAAAAAATTTACAAGTATGTTATTTGTTGACAAATAGAAACTGGTAGCAAATAAAATTATTGCGATTAATTTCCTTGTCGGCCAACAATGAATTCGGTTACCAATTGCGTGAATAAAGGCTTAGCCATATTTAAAATCTGCTTTAAGAAACGCTATAATTTGAGTTCTGTGTAACATGGAAGTTACTCATTCCATCAGACGCAGAAAAAATTACTCTTTATTTTGATACTTTTTTTTGTTTGCTTGTTTATTTCCAATGGAGCTGTATAAGAGACCCACCACAAGAGACGTCTGGGCCATAACCAGACCTAGTGCGCTCCCCAACAATGCATCAGTCTTTCATGTGTCATCATTTAGGCACTGATACATGACATAGTAGTTTTTTGACGCCCAGTTTCCACCAGATGGAGGACCTGGGCTCTCTTTTGATACAAAATTGCACTAGGAATTTAATTTAGCCGATATTCTAAGCCAAACGGATACCCAAGGGATCTTTTACAGGCGGCATAATCATACGACATGAGCGCTAATGATTTTCTGCATCTT
Organism: Uloborus diversus; assembly: GCF_026930045.1. Lineage (NCBI taxonomy): Eukaryota > Metazoa > Arthropoda > Arachnida > Araneae > Uloboridae > Uloborus > Uloborus diversus. The sequence goes on from NC_072732.1 coordinate 99,274,839, forward strand.
GAAAATCTATAGCGCCGACTAGCCACCTCGAGCTGGCCAGAACCCAGGTCCACAGGCTTAGAAGGCCAGCGCCTAACCATCACGCCACCAGCCGGTTTATTATTTTGATACTAAATTTTCTAATTTTAAAATATGTTTTCTAATTTTAAAATATGCCTGCATTCAGAAACTAGCGGCTACAGTTCTAGTTCTGATGATGCACAGAGGCATAATCATGCAAGAGAACGTCAGTCACATAGGACCCCAAATGCACTAGGCACCTCCTTTCCTTGAGCCAAATCGATGCCAAAGTCAACTCAATACTAATCCACAAAAATGTTTCAGTTGAGGTTCTCTCGTACTTCAGTTTTTGTTTGAAATCCTACTTTATTTTTTGAGAAAAAAAGCAATATTTTTTTCCTGACACCCCTTGGAAATGAAGGACGGTAAAACTTTATCAGTTCCTCTCCCATTGTGGTGCATTTGAGCACCAATTTTTCTGCGAATCCTTGTATTACTGTTTCAAACACAGCAGTAAGACTAATAGAGGAAATAATTCGGATGAGCCACCCTCTGAAGAGATTGCTGCAAAACTAATCATTACCAATTCGCATAGGGTATAGGGGTCGCGCATGTATGCCAAGTTTTTTTCAAGTACATTTATTACGTTTTGAAATCGAAAGCTGGCAATAAATCGATGAAATACATGAAAACCCAAACAGAATGATGTTGTTGTTTCTAATATCACTTGGATATCCGAACTCGAGTATTGACAGCTATTTGATTTAAGGCAGCGAAGAATGGCTTCCATTTTATTGAGTGCCATTGAGGTGGAAGTCCAAATAGGCTCAGACGGCACACGATAGATGGAAGCATCATCTATCAACATTTCGAAGTTTAGATCCTCGCCAGAAGCCGAACAACTCCTGGCTCATCACCACCAAAGATATTGATTCACGTGGAGTACTTTATGACCACGACATTTTTAACGTGTCCCAGTCATAATCACTGAGCCAGTACAGATGGATAGATAGCAGTTTCCAAAAATGGTCAAAACAAGTTCAGCGTTCAGCACACCTTTAAACGCTTTAATCTGTTAAAATACGAAAACTTTTATGTGATTAATAGTTTCTTCTGTGTAGAAGAAAGCATTTGAATGATAATAATAATGTTGTAAGATTCCGGCCTGTTGTGCCATGGTATGAGTGTTGTTACTCCAAACGTTTCGGCCGCATCTGCGGCGACCATCTTCAGTGTTAGCTCGGTCGAAGCTTCTAGGGAAGCGACTTCCTAACAACTGCTAGTAGTACAGTAAAATTAGGCCCAAAAAAATGGCCAAACCCAAACATCCAAAAAAAAAGGTGAAACCTGTTGCAAATTACTTCTTACCCTTCCAGCAAGAAGGGGTAAAAAGTCCCAGCACTTTGCGCGTCGGGTTTTGGGGGGAAGGGGGGGGGCCAAATAATCCTCTATTTAAATAAAAATAATTTCTATTACTTAAAAAAAATTCTCAAACCTCGCAGAAACCACTCTATAATAGTAAAATAATAAACTCTCACAAAAAAATTCTAATTAACAGGAATGCACAGGCGGGGGGGGGGGGTGGAGGGGGGTTCATGAAGCAGCTTTGCGTCATTGGAATTTTTAAGGCAGTTTTTTCAAGGGGTATTTCTTTTTTAAGGGCTTTTATTCTGGATGGATACTCCGTCACTCTTAAGGGGTGCGCCATTGCTTTTTTTTTTTGGGAGGGGGGACCCTGAATTTACATTCTAAAATCAACTATTGCAGTGAAGTTCACGAAAAAATTTAACTGATTTAAACTTTTCCGAAGTACAAAATGCCACACAATGATATGGTAATGTCAGAATGATAATTCTAAAAGATCTAAGCGAGCTCAGTAATCAAAATATTTGTGACTGTAGTTATTAAACTGTTTAGAGGGCTGGAAAACAAAATTCCTGTGCAGCATAAAAAAAGTCCAAATTGACCAAAGTTTCCCTACTTCTTCTTGATTAACAAACTTCAACTATTCTACAATCTTTTGCCACCACCGTAAGGGGGGAAAAACTGAAATTGCCAATAGTGAGACGGACAATGCTGCAATTCTGCACCCTCTAAGTCGGTGGGGGTTCTCATTTGCAAACACCTAGCTACCTCTCTTTTACGCAGCTGGTTATGTGAATTATGCTAAATATGCAGACATATACTTTCAACACTATCTCAAACTTTTGAGTACATTTTAATGCGATAAAAAAAATTTGATCACATCAAACATCAGCTAAAACATCAGCTATCCAACGATCTAACGCAGTGACAATTTCAGGTGGTCTAGAACCTGTAGTGATTCAACGATAGAACAAGTCTTGATGAGAGCAATGAGCAATACAACAATAGAGTGCTAAATATTTACACCTTTTTGTCTCCCAGTTTGGAAATCACAATCCGTTTCTAAAGCCCCCAGAAGTTTCTTCCCTCTTAAGTTGGTAGTGGTATTGCTCGCTGATGATAAGGTGAGTTGTGATGAGACCTTTAACGATCGGGTAGAAACATCAAAGGATATTGAAGGCAAACAATTTTGTGGCATTTCTTTGTAAAGGAGGTAAACAGTTATGTCTTTAGCTTCTGTTACGAGAGTAGTGACTATCTGTAAAGATGTGTAAGCCCAAACCATCTTTTACACCGAATGGTATGAACAGTAAAGATGGAATAACAAATTGTTAAAAACATCTGGTACGAGTTATGCGCTGATCCTCCATCAGTATTCGATGAATCTGGTTTCAGAAGGAAAGAAATCTTGTATCGTTAAAGTGCTATTATCTGAAGCAAGAGGTTCATCCACCATCACAGAACGAACAGCTGGTGTCATATATGAGGCAGTGAGAAACAAAGGGATGTAAGTGGACATTTTCAAGTTTTAAATAAAACGCGTTTAAAGACAAGATCCTAGGTAAGCTTTCATTTTCTTTTCTAAATCATGCTGTATAGAAGCAACTACCAGGTCTACTAGTACCATCTCTTGCCTCAAGATAGAGGAGAGGTTCACCAACTATTTGTACTGGTTATCTCCAAATTTTTAATTTTGCCACTTCCATCCCTTTGCTTCTCACTGCCTCATATGTAATAGATGGAAGATGCCTGCTTGATCATATTTTTGGTAATGATCTGTAAGCTTCAAGGAAATATGCCAGCAATGTAGTGTATAGGTAATTTGCAAGTATGGGAAAGCTAGTGTCATTTTTGATGGGTGCAAAGAAAGCACCACAGAAATATAATCTGCGTCCTATTACAACAGCCAAGCCTTCTGCTCTAGAAGACTTTCTGAGTCTCAAATCTTGTGCTTGCTCTGAGGAGTTCATTGGATATAGTGAATGTTTGAAAAGTCGGAAAGTGGACTGAAGTGCTCAATTATATGCACAAACTGTGTTAGACATATTTGCAACAATAACGATTTTGCTGAGAATCTAAATTCCAAAAAACATCTTGATAACGAAGACTTTTTGTTACAAGCTTAGGAGAAATCATTTGAAAGCAAAAAACAGTTCAGAGTAATTTTTCTGGCCATTTAATCAAATGTGCACCATTAGAGGGGGTGGGGGGGAAGGATAATATTTTAGTATATAATTTCGTTTTGGGAGGTGAGCTACTGTTCTTATGGGGTGGACAGTCCTGATTTAATGCATTTTTGATTTGTATGAAATATTTCTACTTGAAATAAAAGGGGGGGGGGGATAATTTATTTTATTTGGGGGGGGGGGGGTGCTGTAGCTTTGAGAGGAGATGCACCATCAATATTGGAAGATAGACACACTCGATTTTTAGCTTTAACTTAGCATAAAATAATGTTTCCATATGAAATGTATGGAGGGGGGTTCGAGGGTACTGCTTCGTTTTGCGGGGATAGGGGGGCTCTGTAGCATTGGTGGGTTATGTCATCCCTCTTGGGGGTCAAACACCTTTAATTTCATGCTTTTAAATTTAGTAAAATATAATATTCTCACTTTAAATTTACTCTAAAAATTCTGGAAAAATACCCAAAACAGCAATTTTAAGATGCCCCCCATTCCAAAACCCGACGCACAATGGGGTGGGACTTTTTGCCTGTTCTTATTGGGAGGGTAATAAACAATTTGCACCAGGTTTAGCTTTTTTTTTTTGATGTTTGGGTCCGACCCCTATTTTTACTGTACTATAGGTTGTTGCTAGGAAATCGCTTCCCTGGAAGCTTCGACCACGCTAACACTGAAGATGGCCGTCGCAGATGCGGCCGAAACGTCTGGAGTAACAACACTCAGACCACGGCACAACGGCCAGGAATCTTACTACATTATTGACACCGGCCGTGAAAAGCCTTGATTCTTACATTTGAATTATTTTTCATCGTTATCATTTCACTCCCAGATCGTTAGCATTTTGTCTTCCAAGTCATAAACAATGATGGGGTCCCTTGAGGTAAAAGCAAAGCACTAAGGGTTCCGGGGGGAAGGGGTTCTAAAGGGGGTTAAACCTAAAAAGTTTGAGAACTGCTGTCCTAAGAAAACTAAGGCCGTAGCCGGTTTCTATGTTAAATCTGCCCTTGCGGACTTATCAACTCGCACTTGGGAAGAATAAAAATAATTTAGCCAATTTTTCAGCTCTTTATTTCAAATCACATTCGAGTTTTTCAAAAAAGAAATTGTTTTTTCGATTTTAATGTTTTTTTTCATAGTAAAATTCAAAATTAATAAATGGTAGTTTTTTCTTTATTCTTAGGAATGAAATTCATAAGAAATTGTCATAGTCATAATTTTTAAACGGAAAAGCCGATTTTTGGCGACGGAAATAAAATGTAAATATTTTTTTTCAATGCTTTTCTAAAAAGTGTCACTCACCAAATTTTATCATAAAAAGTCTTTTATACTCCTCTACACTCAGGATTTTTTTTGGAAGTTTTTGAAGTTTTGGAACAATACGAAAAAAATTAAAAAGTGATTTTTTTTTTCATAATTTGCGTTTCAACAAGTTTAAATATTTTTTACTGCCAAAAAAAAAAACAAATCATTTGAACTACGTCAGTAAAAATCGTCTGCTCAGTAAAAAAGAAAATGAAAAGTTTTTTCTTTTTATTTAGATTTCGAAAATAAATACTATCTTACTAAAGAAAAAACATTAAGAAAACTGAAAAAAACATAAACATATCCTTCATAAAGTTATTAGTAATGTGAAAAAAAATGATTAGAGAGCTTTTAAATAAATGTTATTTATTACTAAACTGTACATAAGACGGTTATATAATTTGCTATTGGGAATAATTCTTATGCCTTGACCCAATAAGGACAAAAATTTCGAGCATTAAAGTAACTTTATTATTATTTAGACGCCGTTTAACATAATTATGTTAAATAACTGACAATTGATATAATAATTTATGATGAATTTTTAAGTAAAGTTAGTCTTGAAATCGGTTCCCTTGGGGAAAATATCCTGCAAAATCATGGAGAAAATATCTGAGGCCCCTCTTAAAATTGTGCATATGGGCGTCTATGAACTCTAGTCAAAATGCAATTGGCCATATTTTGTAATATTAGGGCTAGTATGTTTTCGAAATTAGAGCTCCAAAAACGCAATTCTGAGCGATTTTCGATATTGTTGAGTAATTGTGGGCTTTCCCTTAAAACTAAAAATATTTGATGCAAAAGAATGACATCTTTGTTTTTAACATGTATGAAAGCTGGTATTAAGTTAGTACAAAAACTCTTAAAAAGAATCATTGGATGAGTTCAGATCGAAATTTAATTTTGATGTAATTTACTTCGATCAATACATTTTCTATTTATAACCAGCAAATTATTTATTCGTGTTCTTAGTTTGATCAATATGAATAACTAATTCAATTTTAATTGTTTGTTTTTTTATCTAGTGAGATAACATATTACTAAATAAATATTTGGATTTTTAACATTTTTCGAAAAGTTTTTGGGTGTTAATATTTCACAAATATAAGAAACAGATTTATTGCTTCTGTTTTAATTTGCATTAAGCGTAGCCCTTTAATTGTTTTGTCCATTTTTTATGTTAAAAAATCAAATATGACGTGTTCACGCGTTTTATACCACTTATGTTTTAAACAACTTGATTTTTCTGTGTGTATAGGGGAGTTGGGCGCCAGGAAACTTTAGCCCCGGGCGCCGTCACCTCTTCGGACGGCCCTGTATCAAAGTAGTAAATTTGTTAATTGTGCAAACAATGAACTATTTTAATGATTAGTGGGAACCTTATATTAAGCTCTATTAATCAAAGTACTGCTTAATTAGTAGTTATCCTTTTAGTTCTAATATGTGTTAAAAATAGTATTCAGTAAATTTGAGAATATACTGGCAATTTATAATTTTGGTAGAATGCCTAAGATTGCTGTGTTTCCCCCTCCATCATTTATTTCCACCTCAGAAATAATGACATTGATAAGGTCTGTCACGGGAGTGAGATTCACAGAGGTGAGGAATTTTCCATTAATATAGGCCTAATGGATACATTTTTCAGGGAACTATTTTTTTTCTTTGTTGCTACTATTTGCACATGTTAAGCATATGAAAACCTGTTGACTGTTTTTTTTTACATTAATTTATGTCCCTGAAATTCAAGTTCACGGAGGTGAGAATTCACAATAACCCCCACACCTAGTTTTAAAACAAAATCTATCTTCTTGTTTTTCAACAAAAACCTCACAACTTCTTTATGGCTGAAAATAAACAAGGGGGCTCCCTAGTATCATGGAAAATAAAATGTGATGTCATTACTGCCACGCGTTAATGAGAAATGGCATTTTGTGTTTAGATAACGGAAGTGAGAATTTATTGTGTGACAAGATTCCTTATCCTACTAAAACGAACTAAAACACAATATTAAAAAACTAAATATACTTAAACAATTAGTATTTGAGACACTTGTGAAAGAATAATAAATAAATAAGTATATGCTTTTAATTAAACAAGTTATTAAGCAACATAAACAGTCACACCAGGTGTGTGACATGCCTCGGAGGTGAGAATTCACATGTTGTGAAAGAAAAATATATTTAAAAAAAAATTATTAGTAGAAAATTGTTGGCAGGTTTAAATGGATATATTTCCGATAAAGTTAAAAATCATTGTTAAATGAATTGTTCCATAAAGTTTTCAAAGCAAAAGGCGTGTGACAGAAAAGTTAAACTTTTTGAAAAATGACCCATATTTGAAACATGTTGGGCTGGCATACATAAATAGGGCCCGTCATTTGGGCGATCAGGGGGGGGGCCTGTTACGAACTTACACATTTCTGTAGGCCCTTCATTTCAAACTTTTCCAAGGCAAAGAAGGGCTTGTGTTCAATACATTTTGTAGGTAAAAAGTCACAAAATACGTACAAAAATGCCTAATTTCATAATGTTTCTACAACCCGGGGAGCCCCGGGTTGTAGAAACATTATGAAATTAGGCATTTTTGTACGTATTTTGTGACTTTTTACCTACAAAATGTATTGAACACAAGCCCTTCTTTGCCTTGGAAAAGTTTGAAATGAAGGGCCTACAGAAATGTGTAAGTTCGCTGAACAAACTCTCTGTTCTTTCAGAAATTGGTGATCAATTTTATATCCATATGTGATAGGACTTACTTATTTCCTAAATTAATGACAATAAAATGATCCTTTTCCATGTTAAAACAAGGACTGATGAGTGCTAACAAGCACGAAACTGCAATCATCGGCTGGGATGACGGAGCTGGTGGTGTATTTCACGTATTTCTGCCCTTGCCCTGGCAAATAGGTTGGTAACTTACTGAATATACCATGCCTTGCCATCAATCTTCCAGTTGAACCGAACCATTGTTTCGGTCACTCGTCTGGTCAGTGCTAATTCTATATTGCTACCAGTTTGTTTGGCACTCTTGGCTTCCTTAAGAGGTTTTCCACCTTTAGCTCAGTCACTTCCTATGCCGGGCTGATGAGTGCTAACAAGCACGAAACTGCTGTCTTCGGTTGGAATGACTGAGCTGGCGGTGTATTTCATATAAAGCAAAGTAATTTGAAAATACTTTTATGATATATATATTTATATATATATCCAATAGATGGCAGCACGAAAATACCAGTCAGTGAAAGGATAGATTTTGCCCCTTAGAATGCAGCAAAACGCAATGTTGAAAACTAAAATTGAATTCAATTTTTTCTTTTTTTTTTCTTCCTTTTGGAATTTAAAATGATGGTGAAAAGAGTCGTGTATTTTACGATTTATTCCAAATTTGCTCTTTGTACGTTATTCTCAAAATAAATGAATGAAGCTCACATGATAAACCAGGGGCGTAGCTAGACCCGACTTTCGGGGGGGGGGGAGGTTTCTTCTTTTACATATATATATATATATATATATATATATATATATATATATACATTTTTTTAGTATTAAAGAAATGAGAGGGAGGTGTATCTTACATACTTTGGAAAGGGGTGACCCTATTCCGATACTTGTGTCAAACAAAACAAAAGCAAGGAATTTTTTATTTTTTTAATGTTGTGGAAAATTCAACTTTTTTTTCTTTTTCCTTTAATTTAAAGTGAAATTTTCTAGCATTCTCTTGTCAAAACCAGTCTTTCCAAATTAAGGGGAAGTCAAATATCTGATGAGCGTGTTCCGTTCATTTCAGTGTGACTGCTTAATTTAGAGGCTAACACACATCTACAAAAGCTGGCATCCCTGAAAGCTAATAGATACTTCCATTTCTGCCTGTAAATTGGATGTTTGACTTTCAATCTCATCGGTGGTCAGACTATAAAGACTATTTTTACTAACTTGGTTTGCACTAAAAGTATGAAATAAAATAAAAAAAGACTTCTTGAATTATAACCCACAAAAAATAAAATTGCTTTTCATATCGTTATATTTATATGTTGCTTTTTATGTATTTACATTTATGCTAAATCTAAAGCAGTTAATAAAATTTGAGTAAAAAAAGTTAGGGAAGAAATATAGGCGGTAGAAAGTTATTCGCTCAAATGCATACCATCTGTTCTCCTCTCAAGTCTTTATTTTTAATTTTATTAGCCGCTTTAGAATTTACATAAATATCTATTTGAGAGTGCAACAGCAATTTTCGGGTATTATAAACAGAAGTCTTTTTTTTTTTCTACTTTTTAATCCGCACCAAGCTAATAGAAATAATCTAGATTCATCTCGTTTTTAAACATTTTATTCATGTAATGCTATGCAGTTTTTCTTTTGAATTAAAATAAAATTACCTTCAGAAGGGTTCGATGGGACTGATGTTGCTTTGCAGACTGTACTTCGTTTTCTTCAGACGACGTTAACTTTCTCTTTATAGAGCAATCCTTTTCGTCATTTTATTTATTTATTTATTTATTTATTTTTTTTTTTTTGGTTGAAAAAAGCTTGTTATCGGTCTTGCTCGCTTCATTATGCAACAACTTTCACTTAGAATGTACTATTTTAAACAGACTGTACGTTTCCAAAAGAATATGCAGTAAATACTGGATGAAAAATCAATGTGATTGCAAAGGATACTCTGGTTAGCAAAGGTCGTTTTGACTATGACCTATGACACACACGAGATCAGACCAACAAAAACCTCTATCGTCTCGAATTCCGGTTAAGCTATCATTTTCGGATTCAAAGCAAAATGATCTTTAAAGCAGCAAACAAAAACATTTTCTTCAACTCAGAAACAGAGGAATTGTCTTCAAGAGCTGAGGAGGCAGTGGAAAAAAGGGAGAAATGCGTTCCACGAATAGGCTTTCCAGGAAGATTAACCAAAGGACAGTCGTTTCGCGCACTTTCTTGGAAGAAGAGTAAAGGGGTGAAATTCACAGGTTTGAAATGTTAAGATGAACATTTCAATTTCATGTTTAAAGATCATTCAAGTTAAAAACCATTTCGCTCTGTTATCCGGATTAGTACTGTTCTTTGGTAGCTCTCTTTCTTAAAATTGTGATTCCTTAGAAAACCGAAATGATAGGAGTGAAAATAAAGTATAAGTTTTTTTCAAGGGATGAAAAAAGGAAAATTGTAGAATACTGACCAAGTTAGATTTGCTGCAATTGCTAACCTCAAGAGCATAAATAATGAATCCAAAAAAAAAAAAAAAAATCAGGGACCAAAAAGCAATAAAAGACTTCTTCTTGAAAAAGATATGCTTAAAGTTTCTTTTACTGTCAAAATGATTCCTTAAACTCTCAATAAAGCACTAAATAATGTAATAAAAGAATAAATACCTAACAAAACTAATAAAGAGGAATTTTAACCAAGAGCCCACGTTGTCTTTAGTATCGATTTCAAATTTTCACCATCATATTTCAAATTTCTATAAAAAGTCTCTTAAAGCCCCCGTATTTCAAAACGTCTTTATCTCGATTTTTTTCTTTAATGTGAAATTCGAAATATACAGATACGACTGTATGCAATATTCCAACTGCGCGGCTCATAAAATTAAACATATTTAACAATTTGCAGAATCAATGACAAACAAAGGCTGCATATACGTGGATTTAACAAATCAATCTCATTTCTAAAGCGAAGTGTCAACTTTCACTCAATTATCAAAAAATTGTCGCAGCAGAGGAAGGCGTCTTTATGCTTGAGGGTCACACATGGAGCAGATTTTCAATGGCATTGTGGGGGGGGGGAGCGAAATGAATTTTTGACCTTTGTTACTCAGGAAAAAGTCGTTTTGATTTTTTTTCTTTTTCTTCTTTTTTTTCTTTCTCTTCCCTCTTTTTCTCTTTTTTTTTGAGACTAACGTTTCGGGGGGGGGGGGGGGTTTGTCCCCAAACCCCCCCCCCTTAGCTACGCCCCTGTGATTAACCTGTCTCCAGCTCGTTTATTCACTAATTACAACATTTAAATTTGGTTAAATATCTATATCACTTACCCTTTGGTATCATTTTTATTATAAGTAAACGTACCCCACTCGATGCAAGTTTACGCAACCAACTTGGACTTAAAAAACATTTTTTTTTACTGTTAAAAACACAAGCTGAGAAACAACTGAATATACAAATTTTGACTTCATTAAGTGCTTTATAAAACTACAATGTCTAAAATTTCCTAGGTTCAAACATTAAAATTAGAAAATTCATTGAAAAAAATCCTCGTAAACGTGCCCCGGTCTACCCTAATCTAAAAGTAAAAAATAAAGTGATTTTCCAGTTTTATTCTTTTATATAAATATGTACCAATCACTGGATCACAAGGTGTCATACACTGGTGTATCAGGTGCCAATTACAGGTGATTTTGGAAACTTTTTATACATATATTTTTATAAAAATATCTATTCAAATATTTTTGCTTTTAGTGAGCTACACTGTTAAAACTACAGGTTGCATTCGGCACCTTTCAGGGGTGAAACGCTTGTTCACCAGCGGCACCTAATACGGAGCCGAAATTGCACCTCTAACTAGGGTGAAAAACAGGCACCTTTTAAAAAATAGGCAGCCGGGGTGAAAAGAATGAACCTTCGGAGAGAGAAATGGCACCCTTACTGTAGATCCTCTCCCCCCCCTCCCCCGTATTGTGTGCGTTTTTTAGTACAGTTGTGTATTTTTCTTTTTTTAATAGTTTTGTTTTGATTCATGATAGTCTACGTTTTGCACACTTTTCACATTGCATGAATTCAGTACTGGAAATGATTAAAACTTGTAATTACAGCATTCGACCATATTTCAGAGTTTTCAACATAGTTAAGAAGTGCTCATTGCTTTAATTCATCTGATCGTTCTCTACATCAGTGTTTCTCAACCTCTTTTGACTCACGGGTCGGTAAAAACAAATGAAAAACATTGCGGACCTGTGAAATTTTTATCCTTTTCTTAAAAATAAATAAAATAAATAATAATTATTATAATAACTCTCGGGGCGGTAAAAAACTTGTAAAAAAATTCTGCGTACTGATGAGTGTTTTTTTTTTTTTTTTGGTTTTACAAAGTAATATTAAAAATGAATAAAACAATAAATATCTACAGACTTTATTTGGTATCAAAGAGTTATCACAAATATATTTAAAGTTAAAGACGAGTAATTATTTGAATAATCATAGTTAAGTTAATGATCATTTGTGAGAAATAACCGCACCGAAAGTAAAGTGTAGATGTACTTATGAATTATTTACATGAAGAGCCAAAAATATTCTGGGATATTAAAGTTACGGAAAAACAAAATCGTTTCTCAAACGTTCAGAATTTCAATAAAAAACACAAAAAAATAAAATGCGCATAAAATTTTTCGACAGTTAAAAATTTAAAGAAATTCCTAACACTATCGAATAACCGCTAACAGGAAATGATTCAAACACTTGAACGAAAAAGCAAAAGAAAAAGATAGACGGAGAGAGATTTCTTTTTTATTTTTTGCGCTCGCTACACGAAGCACAAGAATCATTTTTATTTAGGTTCTCACTTGTTGATTATTGAAAATATCATTGCGGTTACTATTTCGGTGATTAAATGTTGCTTATCGAGTACTGAAGACAATAATGATAGATACATTTAGTAGTGTTTTGTGTGAATGATGGAATTTTCACGACAGTAACGATAACCTGAAAATAAACAACTAACGGTATTACGGTATCGTAACGGACTAACGGTAACTGAAAAGCATTAAACGTACTTTTAACTATGTTTGAAAGCCCTAAAAGCTACAAAGTGATCAAAAGCTGTACTTACTTGTTATTTTAAAGAATTATCCTACAAAAGTTGAGATTTAATCCAATAGTGTACTTCATTCAATGTGAAAGACGTAGAAGCCACGCGTAGTGCAACCTATCATTCGTCCGCCATATTGAAGTGGTTGAATGGTGAATGTATGCCGGAAGCGCATGCGCCAGCAAGTCATTTAGCGATTGCTTCTGTTTTGGCACCCCTGTCTACGATTGTCTGCTACATTCGCACCTTTGCTTTACTTCCTGGCCAGTATGGCACCCTTGGTCACCATGCTTTCACCTTGGGGGGAATATATTCACTCGTCTGGAACCTATGGTTATAACAGTGTATAGATGAATCGATGTTCATTCTTTGATACAAAAATATTTGCAAGTGAATTTTTTTTTTCTAAGTAATGGAAACACAGGTAGGTTTAAGGACAAACTCTTAAAATACCAATTACCGGAGTCGTTACCCTTACCCTAGTACGTATTATCATATTTTTCACTTAAGTTTTACAAGATGAATCTTAGTTTTGTTTATTCTTTTTATCGAGTTTAGCAAGGTGAATCTCAGTTTTCATATTTTTTTCTTAGAATTTTTTTAAAATGTTTTGTTCTACGTTGTGCAATGTTTGTATAAGTTTCATTTATTTTAACAAGTTTAACAAGATGAATCTCAGTTTCAATATTTCTCACTTAAATTTCTTTTTTCTACGATTTTTTACTTCCTTTTGCAAAAAAGGAAGTATTGTATTCGCGAAAAAATTTTCACTCAAAAATCGGCCTTAATTTCTATTTTGCTCACCTCCAAATGAATGTTGGGGTTTTTTCGACTCGATCACACGTGGATATATGCCTAGAAACGTATAGACCACCGAAATATCAATTTTGACGATCCCCGTGATAATTACAACGAGTTTTCTCATGACGTCAGTATATACGTATGTATGTGCGTATGTATGTATGTGTGTATGTACCTCGCATAACTCAAAAACGGTATGTCCTAGAAAGTTTAAATTTGATACGTAGACTCCTAGTGGGGTCTAGTTGAGGACCTTCCGTTTTGGTTGCATTCGGATGTTTCTAAGGAGGTCTTTTGCCCTTTTTGAGAGGAAATCATTGCTAATTTCGATGTAAACTCAAGTGTGTTATAATTTGGCGGACACTTGGCGATATATCGCCAGTCTTTTGGTCGTCAAGCTTTGTCGCCAATTTGGCGACAAATTTGGAGATTTTTTTTTTTTTTTTTGAATCTGGTTTCGATTTGGCCACTGTCGGTGATATTTAGAGAGTAAACTATTGAATCACTTTAAAATTGCCAATAATGGGAAAAAGACAATAAATAGAAGTAAAAGGAAGTCATGTGATGCACACATCAGCTCGTTTGTTTTTGTTATGTATGCCAAATTTTATCATCTCGTGAAAATACTTTTATGTTTTTCGGGTAAATTTTACTTTACGAATATTAGTTTTTAGTAGAGATGTACCGAGTACTCGGTAAATGTTCGGTACTCGGCCTTCGCGGCCAATTTGCCGAGTACTCGATACTCGGCCAATACCGAATAGTTCTAAAAAATTGAATATTGTTCAAGACAGATTTTACAATTGATAAAAAGTACAAGCATATAATATACTGCAACCATTTGCAATTGCTACATTCATAAAATAAGACTGTATTCTATGTAGAGGTTGAAAAAAAATATATAACACTTATAAAATCTAATCAGAGTAAAAGTTAACCATGGATGTGTATCTGGGTGCAACTACTTTTTCTGTATCACATATTAGTGTAGGACAACTTCAACTTACCCTTAGTCAGGAACATTCTAAGTGATCCTTAAGATTAATAATCATAGACTTATAACAAAAAACCCTTTCAATCATATCGCAGTGTATTCCTAATCATTTGAAAGCTTAGATTGTGAATTTTTAAAACCTTGGTTTTTCCGATTCAAATTTTTGGCTTAATGATAACAATACAGAGAAGCAAAATTCAGTCATTTTTTAAGAGTAAGAAAAAGGTTATGACTTTGGGTAAAGAAATACTTACGGGGGAAATGCTATTAAAATATTTTAATAATCGAAATTATTGCATAAAATGTGAGATTAAGGATTTAAAGACATCCGACAAAAGTCAGATTATTTTGTCGGATGTCTTTACAGTCATGAGCACACATTTTATGCACTGAAAAAGACGTTCCTTGTAACGCAGAAACACGTGATTGCAGTGTTCCAGCACATTTGTGCCTTTAAGATTGTTTTATTTGCATTAAAAATTATTTTCGTTTATCGGACTAGAACTGTAATAGATTGATACAACTTGTTTTATTTCCAACTTGATTAATCATAACTTTTATTTATTTGTTTATTGTTAATTTTTAAAATAACTTTTTTGTAAAATTTTTGACACATAATAAATTTTTAAATTATGCGTAATTAAATTTCACCTGGAATTTTGTTTTAAAATCTTTTTTCTGGCCGTGGAGGCCTATACTACTACTCCAATGAGTTCAAAATTCATCACATGTCTATCGGTAGTTCTTCTTAAAACATAGAATAGTAGGGTCTGGTGGGGTAAAGTGGTCATAAAATCGTAGGTTTTCAACTTATGTGAATAATACATACAATAAATTCTTTAAACATTTAAACTTTTTTTGTTTTTATTTTACATTGCATTACTAGAGAACACAGTACACTGAGTTTTAGGAAAATAAATATTGATTTAAGTAGTTTTATAACACTTTCTTTTCCCTAAGTGTTTATGACCACTTTACCCCATAGGGTGGGGGAAAGTGGTCATAGCATGGGGTAAAGTGGTCATAGTTAAAAATAGATGCAAAACCATTATGAACAACCCTAATATTTGTATATTTCTGTTATTTTTATAATTACAAGTATATGCACAAGCACATGTGTGTATACACGAGTATATACGTGTCGTGTGTAAACATTAGTAAACACGTTCATATATGAGTAGATACATGTATGCATCAAATACATGCGTGCACGTGCCTACTCAAGTATATACGTGTATACACTAGTATATAAGCATGTATACGTGATTACCTACAGGAGTGTATACGTGTCTACACGAGTATATACGTGTCACGTGTATGTACGGGTATATACGCGAGTAAACGAACATCATATTCGTGTATGCACTTGTATCTCGAGTACATACGTGCATACCTGAGTATATACCTGTACAGTAGATGCATACACGCATATATAAGTGTACATACACACATATACGAGTATACACGAGTTAAATCGTGGATACATCCAGTGCGTGTTTGTACGTGTCTACTCACACACACACACACACACACACACACACATATATATATATATATATATGAAGCACGAGTATATACGTATGTAATTGTGCAAACACGATTATATACCTGTATAGACGTATATACGTACATTTACGTGCATACATCAGTACATGTATGTATACACTAGTTTTTAAGCTTATATACATGTATACCTACTGAATGAATCCAAGCTCTTGGGTAAAAATCTAAGGAGTGTGAGAGGGGAGAATAAGAAGCAAAGAATTATAAGGAACTTAAGTTAGCTGACGCGCTACATGCACACAAAGCCAGAAACTGATGAATGCAAACAAATCGCAATTTTGTTACACAAAGATGATTTTACCCAATATTTTAGTTTTTAAGAAATATTTAGAGTAATTGTTAAAAGTTACGGCCTGTAGTCGCAACAAAGGCGCAGCGACAGATGGAACTTTTTCAAAAGTCTCGTTATTACAACAGAGAGTGCTTTGTGATTGCGACGCACATGTATTATAGTTGCAGGTCACAAATTTCATCAATCGCATTAAAAATTTCTTTAAACCTAAAATGTTGTGTAAAATTTTCTGTGTGTGATATAAATTTGTGACCTGTTTTGCATCTATCAGTTTCTGGCTTTGCGTGCATGTAGTGCGTCAGCATTGTGTTTGTGACCATATGTTCATTATGATTCTTGCTTCTTATCCTCACCTCTAACAAGTTTTAATAATTTGCCCAAAAGTTTAAACTCACCCTGTTTACTTGTATATCATATGCTTGTATGCAAGTGTCTACTCGAGTACGTACGCATATATTCGTGTCTACCTGAGTATATAAGTGTTATATATATATATATATATATATATATATATATATATATATATATATATATATATATATATATATATATATATATATATATATATATATATATATATATATATATATATATATATATATATATACGAGTATAAGTGAGTATATACGTGTATAGTCGAATGCATATCTGTATAGATTAAAAATACTTGCAGATACCCATATACGTATTTATTGGTGCATTTATGTGAATACGTCTATATACGGGCCTACACGAGTATATGCGTATGAATATACTCGTATATTTAACCCCGTTTACTGTAAAAACAATACATATTAAGTGAAATTAATATTTAATTTATATCTGCCTTATACTTAACGATTAAGTGACATTAGAAGAACAATATTCGTTTAAGCCTAATGTTATGACCACTTTACCCCATCTTACTTAAATTGTTCTAAAAAATTATCTAAAAGAGATTCAGCTAACTGCTAATGAGTAAGAGTTCTTTAGACATGTAGGAAGCTTCCTGTGCAGTCAATCTGTTCATAATTCTAACAAACAAAATTTCCCAAGGAAGTTAAAAGAGGTGTTTGGATTTAAAAACTTTTCATATTCACACAAAATATTACCAAATAAAATTTTGCCAGTTGTAAAATTTTGTATTCAAAATGTAGTTTCTAACTGCCCTACTCTATAATAAAATTTTCACATTCATTCGAACATTTATTTCCAAGCTATAGCCATTCATTTGACGAATGACCACTTTACCCCATTGACCACTTTCCCCCACCAGACCCTACTCGGTAACTCGGTACTTGGTCGAGTAGTGAAAGACCGAGTACTCGGTACTCGTCTACTCGGCCAAAGTGCTACTCGGTACGTCTCTAGTTTTTAGGACATATAGTCTCCAGTTTTTTTTCACATTAAGTTTCGCTATGTGAGTCTTAAGTTTATTATTTCTTGCTTTTGTACGTTTTGCAAAGTTTTACAATATGAATTTAAGTTTTGACCTTTTGTATTTAGAAATGTTTAAATTTTTATTCTAATGTGTTTCTATGGAAGTTTAAGTTTTTTCACTTCGTGGTTAGAAGGTTAACTTCACTAAGTTTCAACCTAAGTTTAACGAAACTTAGTTTTGATATTTTAGAAGTTTTTATATAAAAAAAATATTTCTAAGTTTTGCTATTTGAGTATAAGTTACAATATTTTTTCATGCGTACTTTAGAAATTTTTCCTACGTTTTGTAGATAACTTCAGTTTTTATCTTTATTTTGAGTTAGAAGTCTTAAGTTTTGAGCCATGTTAGTCAAAGATTTATCATTTCGTGATTATTGAATTCTTATTTCTTAGTTAAGTTTTACTTTATAAATCTTAATTTTGATCTCTTGGACTTAAAATTTTTTACATTTTTGTTATAAGTTTACTTATGTAAGTTTAAGTTTTATTATTTTCTGATTAGAGTTTTTACATTTCTTGCTAAGTTTAGCTTCATCAAACTTAGTTTAATACTTTAGACAAGTGATCTGTAAAAATTCTACCGTGTTTTTTAGGGATGCACGGATAAGCAAATTGACCGATTACCGATTACTGATTAATCGTCTGTTGCTAAATGATCATAATAATTATTGTTATTTTAGTAATTTGTCCATCTTTAACATACGAAACATTTCCATCGAAACATAATATATAATTATACATTCATAGTAGTGTCATGTGAATATCAGCTGTGGGGGTTATTTTGTAATATTTCATTTAGCTTTACGCAATTTCCAAACTATTTCTTTTGTTTTTACTCTGTACACTTTCATGTTACTGTAAAAGCATTTATTTCTGAAAACCTTTAATTTGCGTTATTATTTAAACCTCATGAAGTAAACTTTTTCAACTTTAGGTTCGGTTAATATAAAATTTGCTAAATTTTCAGCTCGCGAAATCACCGATACCTTCATTTTCGCGAAATTTACGACTTAGCAGAAAATTACATTTATTTATTGTTAATAAATGTACTCATCATAGTTTCTTGTTGAAGGTATACTTCAAGAAAATTTGTTTTGGAAAATATTCTTTCTGCAGATTAATCGGCGAAATTTGGCCGATTATAAATAATCGGTAAAGTGACCGATTATGTCGATTAATCGCTACTGCCGATTAATCGACACATCTCTAGAATTTTCTAACAAAGTTGAAAGAAATGTTTTTCTTTTTATTTTTTATTTTTTTTATTTAAATTCTTACTATTACTTTTCATATTGATTGTTATTTTCAATTAGATTTGAAGTAATGTGCAAAATTACTTTCAAAATAATTTAAAGTTTTTTTCCCTAATATTAATATTTGAACATTATTATGGTAGTTTCCTTATTTGTCATCAGGAGGCGCAGGGTGGAAACTAGAACTAAAAGGTTGCTACCTTTAACTGTATTATAGTAGTTCCGTTATTCGATTCGGCTACTGTCCCTTATTTGAGAGGGGCTACTGCGTCAATTTGTTCCTGTTGGAAATTTATAGACACTTTTGCTTTCAGTTCAAACGTGCAGTCTGAAGGTATACTTATTGTTATCTAAACCGCAATTCTTGTGGATTCTTTTTATGAGTACTATAAAAGAGTCTTTGCATCAAATTTCATTCAAAAGATATACCATACCTCTCTGACTTCCAAGTTTGCACCAATCAAATACGTCCCTCTTGCACAACCACGGCTTGCTGCCAGATAAGACAGATAAAAGTGTCAACCTGGTTCAGAGAAAAGATAATAATGTTTATCCAACTAAAAGAACCGTTATTTTTCATAGTGGATTTAAATTTGAAGGCACAATAGTTTTGAACAGCGCGGCGGATGTTTGAAAATATTTAGCTTTTTGTTAGGTTATTGAAATGTTGAAATAAGACTTGGGAATGTCTCTTCAGAAGGTCAGATATTAGCCTGAAAAATGGAGTACCGCTAATATAATAGAAATCCCTTCTTAAGCAAAGGATCTAAATCTTCGTTGAAGCAAAATCGAATGTAAGAGCTCTTTTGGGTGGGAGAGAAGAACTGACATATTTCTAACTTCGTTGTGTGTAGTTTTTCCATACCAAGCAATAAACATTGATTAGTAAGTACCTAGTTGTTTCTGCAAAATATTTGATCATTCTATTTTCTTATGAAATTATAGATAAAAATGTATATTTTTATTACTTAAACCATAGTGCCATTGTTCATACATGTATTTTTCCTTCTTTTGAGTGTTGCGTAGATTTTCACTTTTGAACTTTTAACTTATTTAGACTGAAGTTTAAAATTCTACAGACAACTGCTTTTTACAATTAATTTCATCTTTGAAAATTGAAAAAAAAATCATATCTATCAAACTTTTGGGGACTTTGGTAACCTAAAACCTCAAAAAAAAAAAAAAAAACAATTTTTCAGTTTTTATATATTCAAAATATTCAAATCAAGAGCTTTCAAATGACACCGAATTCATATTAATATTTAGATGGAAAGTAACTCAGTTTTAGTATTAATAGGGCAGAAATGTATTAAAACGTACGCACGATTTTGCATTCAAACGCGATTTTCTCAAAAAAGTCTATTTTAAAAATTCATGTTCCTCTTACTTGAAAACTGTTTTAAATATATTACTTTGAAATTCACATCACATTTTACTTATATGTTCATAATTATACTGAAGTGAAATTCTTGCTTTATGATTCGCACCTTTTTCCAAACAGCTGTTTTTGTGGTCAAAAACGGTCCTTTTTTTTAAATTAAAAAGTGACTATTGGTTAACATTTAATAAATGATGAAATAAAAAATAATTGCCTTAAAATATCATTTAAGTAGACTCTAAGATATATCTTGTAAGGGTCATTCTTCAAAGAGTGTAACTTTTCTGTCACACACCTTTTACAGAAAAAACTTTAAGGAACAATTCATTAACCAATGCTTTTTAATTTCATCAAAAATATATCTATTTTAACCTGCCAACAATTTTTTAGTAATAATTTTTATTTTAACATATTTTTGGTTCACAACGTGTGAGTCACACCTCCGTGGCATGTCACACACCTGAAATGACTGTTTATGTTGCTTAAAATCTTATTTAATTAAAAGTATATACTTATTTATTTATTATTCCTTTCACAAGTGTCTCAAATGCTAATTGTGTAAGTATATTTAGTTGTTTAGTATTGTGTTTCAGTTCGTTTTAGTAGGATAAGTTATCATGTCACACAATGAATTATCACCTCCGTTACCTTAACACAAAGCGCAATTTCTCATTAACACGTGGCAGTAATGACATCACATTTTATTTTCCTTGATACAAGGGAGCTCCTTTGTTTATTTTTGACCATAAAGAAGTTGTGAGATTTTTGTTGGAAAACAAGAAGATAGATTTTGTTTGGAAAAAACCAAGTGGCGGTTATTGTGAACTTTCACCTCCGTGAATTTTGAGGATATAAATTAATGTAAAAAAAATAAGTGAACATGTTTTCATATGTTTAGCATGTGCAGATTGTAGCAACGAAGAAAAATAAAATTTTTCCCTGAAAAATGTATCCCTTAGGCCTATATTAATGGAAAATTCCTCACATTCGTGACAGTTCTTATCAATGTCATTATTTCTGGGAAGAGAATAAATGTTGGAGGGGAAATACATCAATATTAGGCATTCTAACAAAATTATAAATTGCCAGTATATTTCGTAAATTTACTAAATACTATTTTTAACACACATCTGAACTAAAAGGATAACTAGGAATTAAGAGAGCTTAATATTAGATTCCCATTTATCATTAAAATAACTCATTTTTTTGCACAATTAACAAAATTACTACTTTGATATTAAATTGACCTCGATATTTAAACAATAAAAGTTTATTTATTTATTTATTTTTAATTTATTTCCGTGAACAAGGCATTTTTTAAATTTTTTTTTTATTCACGAGTAAAATAATTGGATCTTAGCTGGGCCATTGTGTATGGTTACTTCTAGTAAGTAACACTTCTATGTAAGAGTGAAAAAAAAAAAACGAAAACAAAGGGTTTTGAAATTGAAAAATATTTGCGTTCAAAAGTTACGCTTTCTGGAGAAGGACCCGTAAACGCTAAAAATTTTAAGTTTCTAGCATAAAAACTTTTTAGAAAAAAAAAACATAAAGTTTAGCAATTTAACATGACTTATATATAAGGTACCGACTATCCTTCACCTTTTAATTTTATTTAAAACAATAAAATAATTTTGAATCAAAAGCGAAAATTCTTAGCATTTCAATGATTTGTACTTAGCAAATGTCAGAACTGTTACTTTTTAATAATCTGTACATTATTGTTCTTAGAAATATTATATCAGCTTTAGTAATGATGAAGATGGTAAAAAGTTCGAAATTTGTCATATTTATTATTTATTTTACGATACTAAGCATAAAAGTAATTTAGTAATATGTATGCTTTTATTTATACTGATACCAATAGCGATGTAACCCTAAGAGTAAAACGTTTACCACAGCAAATTTACATCTTACAGGCTCAGTACAAATTTGCAAAAGATACTGTGCAAATACAATTTACGTTACAATTGCATCCAGGGCATAATTTGCATGGGAGCTCACGGGAGCACAGCTCCTGCACTACTTTTCAGGTTTACGTAAATTTGAACATGTGAGACATAATTCAGGCAATTTACACATGAAAATAAATTCTGAAGACCATACCTGCACTTCTTTTGCTAGACATGAAGCAGTGATTGTATCAAAATCAAAATATCACCAAACAGGCAACGCAAGCAGTTAGGAAGGATACTTGAAAATCTTGCAGCTTTAAAAGTGATTAATTTGTTAAATTTATTAAAAAATAATTTATTATTGTTTCTTTTTTGGCAATAATCAAAAAGCGGAAGTATTATAACTTTATAATTACTATTATTTTTTATTGTACTTGGCAACAACTAAAAACCGGCAGAAAACCGCCAGGGATTATGACAGAGAAAGTGAACTGAAAAATTGTCTTAGATAATCAATAGTTAATTAATAATCCTCTTATATATAATAGCCGGTGATCAAGTAACCCGCGTGTTTCAACAATGAAACTCGCACTACGGCATGATAATTTGATAGTAGTATGTTTTGGTAATGTTTAACATACAGGGAAAGACTTTATTGTGACAAGGCTGAACTCGATCCGGTAGCTTAACTGTCTTCCTAGTAAGACTGTCATTTCAGGGGAATGAAGAAATGAAAAAGTGGTCAACAATGAACGCTACCTTCTGGAGTTTAGGGTTCATCCACTGAAGTTAGGGTTGTACCCAGTAGCGGTACAACCCTAGCTCCAGTGGATTTAGTTGTACTCCGATCATAGTAGTCGACCATACTTGTACCTTGTAGAGGTACAACTATGGGCCACGGCCAGTGGCCCATAGCTAGTGTTTGCCGCCCGGGGCGGCTCCTCAACTTACCGCCCTTTTGCTGTGAAATTTTCTCCGTGGCCCCCGTGGGGAAAAAAATTCCCCTCCTCTTCTTCCCAACTGAGATTTTTTTAAAAAAATTTCATTTAAAAGACGAGATGTATAGCTACCATTGCTAAAGTTCTCAAACTTCTAACTCAAAGATGTAGACGAAATTATCATTGAAAACATCAAAAAATGCCCCATACTAAAAGTTAGACCATTTTACGGTATATTTTTATATTTGTGAATCGAGAGCAAGAATGTTATTAATAAAAATCGTAATGCACTACTACTCCATAGTCTTAGCACAGAAAACTAATGAGATCGATTTATTAATTTCTTTTTACGTTAAACAAGTTGCTGCGAATGTTTTTTTTTTTTTTTTTTTTTTTTTGAGCAATCACGATTTCTTATTGTTCTCATTTGACATTTTTTGATGTTACGGTTCATTTTCCAGCTTGGACCAGGGACCTCTGCAGCACCACCGCCCGCCATCCTCAAGGCGTGGCTGTCCCCCGGTCCTGAGCTATCCGCTTCTCCTGGTCGGAGGCATCCATGTCCTACACACACGCATGCTCACATACATACAAACACACGACTTCACACACATACACTACGCACACGCCTACGTGCATACACACAAGTCTACGTACACACACACACACATAACTATGCACACGTAACCGCTCAGGAGGAGGGCAGGCTTGGGGGGGGGGGGACAGGAGCCGTTTCTAGAAAGAATAACTCCAATGAGTAGGTCCTGTTGGCCTGGTATGATTGCGAAAAACATAATTTGAATTCAAAATTTCAGAATCCAAATTATTTTTTTTTTTTTCAAATCTATGTAAATGATTATTCAGACCTTTTTTTTTTTTTAATTTTAATTTTTTTTTTTTTTTTGCATCAGTTAAAAAGTTAACATGTGACTGCTCTTCTTTTATAATTTATCGCGTGTAACAGTTGTAATTTTAATTCTATTTATTTAAAAATGGAATTAAAATTATTAGGAACTAGGTTTAGGTATTGGAGTTTAGGATTAATCCACTGGAGTTAGGATTACAATTTCAACTATCAAAATATAACCAAAAAAACAGGCAATGACTTCGTTCGAATGTAGAAGCAATTTTCACCCATCATACCCTGACGGCCGAATTTATAATAATAATAATAATAATAATAATAATAATAATAATAATAATAATAATAATAGATGTCAAAGCATTTTAACAAATAGTAGAATATAGTTGATTGTAAGTTTAAAGTAGGGAATAATATTTTCCTTACTTTTTACTGAATTGAAATAAATTTTTTTCAGTTCGAAACTAAATAATTTGTTCGTTTGGCAAAAAGAATTTGTACTGTCAAACAAATGACTAAGAGAAATGCCTTAAAATAAGAAAAAAGGTGATAAAACATTAATCGTTTAGTTCTAGATGGTCTGAGATTTCAACATTTACTAATATTTGTAGGAACAGGGCCGATCCTAGCAGGTGTGCAGCGTGTGCACCGCACAAGGGCGGCCAAAATAAGGGGCGGTCGCAGGCCGCATCATATAATTCTTTTAATCAAGCAAAATTCCTGCAGAATTTCTCACAAGATAACTTATAATAAGTCAAATAAATATGCTGAATTTTAAATGTTCAATTATCAAAGTAAGTGCCAATTTCCCGACAGCATAGCATAGTTTAAGAAAAATAGATTGTTAGGAAACATTGTGTTGGTTCATTGTCCATTAATATCTACTCTTTACACACATGCTTCATTTGGTTGCAAAATTTGGGACAGAACTGGTAATCAGGCATGGATACAGGGGAGGGGAGATGAGGGAAGTGGCCCCCTCCTGAAGCATGAAAGGGTGTCTTCTAAAAGGAGCACTCAAGGCCCAGGGCGGCCACTAATGTTTACCCCTCAAGCTTTTATAGACATAAACAATGAAGACATATAGACATATTTTGTATATTACAGTCGAGCCCGCTTAATGGAATATCGGATAACAGAATATCCCGCTTAATGTAATAAAATTCCAATGTACTACACCGTTGATTGTGTTATGTTTATCCCGGGATAATGGAATATCCCACTTAATAGAATAATTTTTCCTGGCAAATTGCCTATTCCATTAAATGGGCTCGACTGTATATTTTAAAAAATTATACTGATTAGATACTGTCGCACGCATTTCAAACAACAAATTCTGTTTCCAACAATCGCGGATGCGTGGAGAGACAGTGGAAAATTGCGACTCCCCTGAGAGTCAAACATATATGAATAACGAACTAAAATTTTGTAATTTTCCCCCTTTAGAGCATTTTTTTTCGAATTAAAATCACGAATGAACTGCCCAGTTTCAGATCAGGGCTCTTGCCCCGAGTATTAAATTTAAACGTAGCTCCAAAACGAAGATCCAAAAGGATGCCATGACGTCCTTGACAAGACTAAAGGCGGCTTAAAATGGCGTTTTAGGACTTTAATTTTGGAAAATTTTGCTGTTTGAACCACCGATCTTAAGGACCCAATTAAATCTCTGATTCACCCCTTCCACCTTAACTTAATCAAACAAGGCCTGAAAATGTTGGCTTTAAAATCCAAAATGTGTTTTCAGAGGACAGCCCTTCTTAATGTCATCAAAATTTGCTTAATGACATTTTTCGTATTCTTTTTCGAAATTTTAGCGATGGAGGGCATCGAAATCCATTCCCTAACATTGCTACCAAAGATAGTCGCAAATAGCGTCTTTAGAGAGCCCCCTAATCCCACCACCTCAGTTTGAAATTGACTTCAGTTTCAAAAACCAGTTCGTGAGGGCACACTGAACCCCCGCCCGCTCTTTGTCCCATCGTTATCAAACAATGCGTAAAATACGATTTTCTAAAAAACTCTGGAGGAGAACTGCCTGGCTTATGTAACTTTTCACAGCGCTAGGGCATATACCCATCAATCGTCGAAGTGAGATGGACAAAAGTCTATAGTTGGGTTTTTCAGATATTGATATCGAAAAAAATCCGAAAGACCCGCCGAAGCTTCCCAGTTTTGTTAACGTCACCAAAGATAGCATAAAATTGCGCTTTTAGAAATATCCACTTGGGAGCCCCCAAACCCTTCCTTTCCGAAAATAGCCTAATATGGATTTTAGTTACGAAAAATATTTTGGTTCGGAATATTTTCACGTTTTTCCTAGCGTTTTCAAATATAGCCAAAAATGGGTTTTTGAAACAATAGTGCCGAGAAATTACCGGAGGAAAGCCGCCAAATCCCCTACCGTCACCAAAGACAGCCTAAATTTGCGTTTTAAACTTCAATTTCGAAAACTTTCGATAGGAGATGGTTGAATCTCCCTCACTCTAGCAACGTCAAAAAGATAACCCAAAACTATACTTGTTTAAAACTTCAGTTTCGGATTATTTTCGGGAAGAGCGCCGATCTTTCCTAAGCTGCGGTCACAAAAAATAGCTTCGAATTAATTTCAATTTTGAAAGAATTTTAGGAGAGAACTCCAACAGTACTTTTCCCCTGAAGTCTCGAAAACGTTCCTAAAATTGCGATATTTGACGTCAATTTCGAAAATTTCTCCATGCACCTTGAATATACCCGACTCTTTTCTCTCCTTGCAACCAAATACAACCAAAGATTACTAAAACTATTTTTCGTACGCCAATTTCGATAATTTTCTGGGAGCAATTCCCCCTCCCCCGATTCCCCCTCCTCTGTCCTTTCTCTGATGTCACCGAAGACAGACTATAAAATGCGTTTTTACGACTAGTAAATTTTGGTATCTATTACTTTCTTCAAAGATATAAATTGTACCTAAGGAGTTTCTTACTATAAAACTTTTCTTCCTTTTTATGAGTTCATCATTCTCATTTTATTTTTTATTTGTAAATTAGAACTTGATATAGAAATTTGAAGAAATATTTATATGGACGTAAAAATTAGTCAAAATATGCAAATTACTCGAGGAGCGGCACATTAGTTCTTTGCACACTGGCGGCCGACACCCTAGGATCGGCCCTGCATATGAAAAAAAGAATTGGTTTCGTGAAATTTTTCGATGCTCAAATTTTGATGGATTTACACGTTTTAAATTGTGCTGGACCCACTTTGACCATTTTCAGAAAATATCTGTCTCTCTGTGCAAGAAGTAAATATTTTGTCAATAAATGGGGGAAATTATGGGAAAATGCCTCCTAAAAAAATGGCACAGTTGTTCACATGTTAACACTCCAACTACTTCAATATCTTAGTTACTAAAATGTTTTCTGAAGAAAAAAACAATAATGAGAAAATGACGAATTGTAAAACTTTTCTGTTTCATCGGTTGATAAACATTGATTCGCTGAAACAAGTGATAGAGTTTTGGTTCTCTTTACGAATTTATGAGTGTGGGAGAGAAAACTTACCCTGTTAAACATAAAAATTTATTTGACTGAAGTCAAGTTCCAAATTATACATTCCTCACTTATGTTAACAGTAATTTCTCTTGATACCCTCTCAATATAATCTTTGTACAAAGAAAATGTCAAACTTAATTTTCTTAATTTACTCCTTTATTTTTTAGCTGCAGAATTCTTTTGTTTTCGAAAATAAAATTTGAGCGATAAAAGTGGAGTATGAAATAAATCATATTATGTAGTGGAAAAACAAAACGA